>NW_020273107.1:469938-533701 GCF_003268045.1 Sipha flava
AAAACGTTCGTCGAAAACGTCTTCGGCAGAACCCGCGAACGTTCTGCGAAACCGATGCCGCGTCCAGATATTTTTTTTGAGACGAGGGGGGCTCTCTGAGATACGTTCGAAAAACGTAACGGAAACAACGTTCGTCCGTTTTCTCGTAAACGGAATTAAAACGTACGCGTTGATAGGTTGTGCGGTTAAAACAAGTCAAGCGAAACGAAACGTAGAAAACGAGTCATAGGTAAATATGAATATTACGAATAGAAATCGACGACGGATTTCGTCCGTTCGCGAACAACTATCGTTACGACAAAAATATAATGTACGCACTTCGACGCACTTTACGCGTTTATCAGGATGAAACGAACTCCGGCAGCAGCTTGAGCGTACGGTTTCCCATCTCACCGATACCATAGTTCGACCGGTTACCTAGAAATCGTACCAGTAATATACCAGTAGGTGATGATACTAATTTACCATGGTCTAATGTACTAATGGTCGTCCAGGTTGCGGTTGTTGGGTTCATTGGTATTAACATAAAGGGCACGAATTATGGGTACCCGCCCAATCAGTTAGTGAGTAACCTTCTCAAAAGTGTGCATGTACTGTACTGCAAAACGAATTATTTTTTCGAGAAACTCCGTATACCGCATACGGGTTTTTTCTTTTTTTTTTCTTAATCGTTCGTTGGAGAGGACACGTTTTACATTACTTCCCTCTCCTCTCCTCTACTCGTGGGCATCGTTTGTTGGTATAAATAAAATCGACCTAACACAGTTTTGTTTATTTTATTTTGATACAACGAAGTCAATTTATTGGAGGCTCTTTCCTTCTACCTTGGTCAATGGTCAACAATATAATTCCTTATCATGGTATTTTTTATTTGTCTTTCCCTCTCACGACATTCTTTTTCAGTTATGTTGTGTGAAATAAAAATGCGGCCAAGGTTCTCCAATCCTCTTCTCTTCGTAGACTTATCTCGAAGATATTATCTACTAATATTTGTTCATCTTGGTCTCTGCTTCCCTCCTCCATCGTTTCCACATCGGACACCTGAATATGGTGTGCTCGACATCATCCCGACTATCTTAATAGAATATGAGTACGTCTCCTCCGTCTCGATTGTTCTCCTCTTCCAAAGATAATGATTGAAGCACCCATACCCAGAAAGGAACTGGGTCAACTGTAGTAATGGGAATTATCGTTCTTTTTGTGGAATCGTTCCAATTGGTACAGTTACAATTGAGTAGCGATTACAAAATACTTAATTTATAAATTGATTGGTAGAGAAAATTCTATATCTTGTAAGAAAATTCAGAAAATCTTTCGCAAGTGTGATTATAGACATATGAATCATGTTTGATTTTAGTTTTCATCTACTCTATTTTCAGAAGAAAGTATTGGAAAATGATGATTAAAAATACATTCTAAGCTCTTTACTTAGTGATGAAAGTCATTATATGGCATCATTTATACCTCTGACCATTAATACAAGAACATACTTTGAAGACACATATGTTTTACGATAATTTATTATAATGAATCCTATTATTTTATTTCTTTTAATTAAGAAATATAATGCAGTTTTTAAAGACATTTCATCAGTACAAACTATACATGTAACGCATCAGGTTTATAATTTTTTATTTTAAAATTAATAAAATAAAATAAATAATCATTTAAGCCCGATAAAATTTCAAATGTTGTAGTTGTTCATCTAAAAGTACTTATAGTTGGTTAAAAAAAAAAGTGTTTATTTCAAAAAATTATTAACTTGTGAATTCTATATAATACATATTTAATGCATATTTTTTCATTTCTAGACAATATCTGTAACCACTCAGCTTCCTTTGATTATGCATTACATGAGATTCAACGATTATAAATAAATGTAGACTTAAAAATAGTTTACAATGATTCACAAAGTAATTCTACCGAGTTTAATTTATCTGACTGATCACATTTTTTATCTAATATTCTGATTAGGTCTTTCACTAATCGGAGTTCTTTTGTCAACTGCAATTTCCTTGGAGTAAAGCAGTGTTCCGAACATTCGCTTGAAAATTGAACTCTTTCACGTTCAAGTTCTATGAAAAAATGAACGCGTTCATTTGATCGTCCATATAAATTAAACGTTTGACGTTTATGTAAAAATAGTAATTACACAACTCCGTACGTAATAATAAGTAATTCGTCAACTTTATCGAACTACACAATTTTTCAGTTTTCGTCCAGAAATATTTCGAGAGAACTATTCGCAATTTTTGAATGACCGATAACCTAAAGTCCAGACCCACCTTCCCGTATTTGACGACTATGGTTGGCATTTCGTCGCGATATTATCACTAGTATTATTGCAATGGTCGACGGGTCTTTCACTTATATTTATTCACGGACAGCATTAAAAATACGGGAAAAAAACGATTATGATACATTTGATAATACACAGTCGTTCGAATCGTCTCGTGCACACATAAAATTGCGTGTGCGAACGTATTATATTTTGTTTGTATATAATATATAAATATATGTATGTATTAAGGAACGATCGTCGACTGATGTGCCGCGACACGCTACCAATATACACGCTTGTAATGCGTAAAAGCGTCATTCTGTATCATTATAATGACTATGGGCGTTTTAATTTATATACACATACAGAGTGACAAGAAAACTGTTGCCTTCGGACACGCGAAAGTCGAGAACGATGACGCTATGATGTATAATAACCACAAGTATAAGTCAATTTGGAATTTTCTAGCTATTTTAGCGTACAAAACGCGACATTCTTCAAATAATAAGATGCGATTTGAACGATCGATAAAATGTATTTCTTCCGCACACGTTTTACATTTTCAATTGTCTTCCACTTAAGTACCAACTTTTTAATTTTAATAATTCGATTAAACACGAATTAAAATATAATATGCAATAACAATTGGTTTATAATGACCGTGAAAACATTTTAACAATGACACGATATAACATTATATATTGTACCTATGTCTTAAAATTATTTTACAAAATAAGAAAAATATTTGGTGGAGGGGTATAACTCGTTATTCCTACCCCTTCGGCTACGCCATTGTCCGCATACGTGGAGGACTGGATTTACCTGCTCGGAACCTTTTAAGAATGACCAATGGGCCAGAACCTTTCCATAGCCACTTTAATGCACAATTTTATACACCTTACTCATCTATTCAATCAAGTTATACTTATTTTATTAGATATTCAAAGAGAATCTTATTTAAAAATATATAGCATAAAACAACAAAATATTAACAAGCCTCATAAAAAACACGAAGAAAATATTATATTTCTAATTAATACATGGGAAAAATATAAAAATAACGAGATATCGTTAAATAATTATTTAATAACATTAGGACCACGTTTTTGTGCTAAAAAGTTATAAATTTTTTTATGATAATTAATTTAAAGATAATATATATTATGTAATTTAAAAAAAAAATCCATTTTTAACCAAGTCAACGATAATTATTTGTTGACAGTCCTAAACCTGTAATAATTGGGAAGGAAAATTGTGAATTAATATGTAATAATTAATAATTATACATGCATACATTATTTTATGTTATACATAAATTATTATACAATATTTATAGTTATATATACCATACACATATTATTTTGTGCGCAATGGTGTTATGTTTTTTTCAAGTAAAAAGGTAGAAAGTGCGCAATCGTGTTACGCCCCTCTGACAGACCAATGAAGAATAAGTGACCCACAATTTTTCCGTATAGTATCTTCAATACAGCCGTCCCGATTCCAATTTCCATGTTTAAAATTTTAAATATTACATTTATCATATGTATGAATTAAATGAAACTTCTTTGACGAATAAACCAATCAACTTGTCACTCAACTAGTTACTTATTTTTTACACATAGCAGCAATAATTTAACTTAGTAAATCCAAATTTTTATTATTTATAGAACTTTGGAGTTAAAATCGAGGAACTATGTTAAATATGTAGTATATTTAAACACAAAACAAGTCCAGTATAAAACCAATTAATACATTCAAATCTGTACGTAAGTCATCTTTATCATTGGACGTACGATTATCCTACAGAAAACGGTTCGTTTTTCCACCCCGTATACAGTATATGTTCACATCGCGTTATTTATGACGATATACGTCTCATAATCGATGTAGATACAGTATAATACGTTTTGTTTGCACTATTATTATAATAATACGTGTATATGTATACGTGTATAATGTGAATTTACATATTATATAATACGTTTACAATAGACTTTATAGTAACCACCGTTTCTCAGACGAAGAAGAAAAAATCATACATTACAAAAAGTGCAAGAATTGAAAGTAAATCGTGCAGTGATATAATTTTTCCTCCTTCCCCTCCCCCTCGGTAGTATACAGATTTGAATATTTGATGATGCATAAGTGGGGTTGAAAAACAAAATAATACATAAGAGCAAGTTACCGTATTTGTTTAATATAGAGCAGAAATACCAAGTCAGCAAATATTACATAATAGACAACTGAACGTTCATCACAACTGCAACACATCATTTTAATTGTTAACTTAGTCTTCCTGTATAACATATATCTGGCATATATATATATGCATTTATAAAGTTGTGGTACAAGGATTTCTAATAAGGGAGTGATGGGGAACAGGAGCGTATTTAGAGGGGGGGTGATGTGGGTGTTAGAACACCCCCCATCGATCGTATTTTATGGTTAGGTTATGGTTAGGTTTCACCAAATTGCAAATTTACTTACAGTATAATTTGAATAAACGTTGTATACAACTTGTAGATTTTACATATACTGTCTTAATTTGATCATTTATATAAATACGTGGTTTTTATTAATGTAATACGGGGGAGGGCAGAGCCCCCCCAATTACCATGAGTTGATTAAATTTTAAAACACCCCCGTTAAATAAATCCTGGATACACCACTGAGGGGGAACAAAAAATGTTTGATCAAAATCATATTTTCGTAGATACGAATATTTCTCTTTTAAATTTAACAACATATTGACAGGTAATGGTAATAGGTTTATGGTTTATACGGAACACACAAAACATAATGATAATAATCTAGATCTTGATGCATTTGCTGCCAATGTAAAATGTCAATTCGCCCAATCGTTGAATTCAACGGAACATCGAATAAGTATACTTTTATAAAACTCCAATTAACTATTGGAATACATTGTACATTTCAAAAAACGGTTTAACATTTGATGTAGTCAATCTAGTGACGACTTGTGTGTAAATATTCAGACAATCGCAATGGTTCACTACTATTTCCGCAACAAATAACAAACAATAATGTATGACGAAAAGTATTCTTTAAGATACATAAGTATATTATACTTCTAAAAACCTGTATATAAATCGCATTTTTCAAAAATATGATAGATCACATGCTTTACCGACATAATTAATGGTATAAATGATAATTTAAAAACGAGTGTTTTACAATCGTTTCCATGTTAGACAGATTCTATCTTATCCGGGGAACGTATTGAAATATGCATCATGCTCGACGAACGAAACTATTTATCCATAAAAGACACGTTATTCAGAATCTATATTATATATTGAACACGTGTTTTGGGAATACCACGAAGGTTGACATGGTAAATCATTTCAAGTTTAATTTAGTGATGGGAATTATTCGAATATCAGTATTCGATACTACAATACAATAGGTAACGAAAATTATTCTTTTAAGTTTTCACGCAACACAAAACGTTTAATAATATGTAATAATATTCTTAATTAATAATAAATAATCTTGAGTTGTGTAAATGTGGATTACTTATTATTAATAAGTTATTAATAAATAGTATAAAAGGCTTGTCGTGAAAAAACGGATAAAACAATTTAGGTATTGTAGCATCGAATATAAATTACATTACTAGTTTAATTACTATTCATCATAATATTTTTCATATGATTGACATTGGTTTAGTAATATTCGAGGCCGACGCGAAATATGAATAAATATTATTATCATAATAATTATTGTGCTCAGTGGTAAATTCGACGACAAAATTTTAATGTAGATTTTATGAAAACTGGTCCCCATTGAATATTGTACTCGATGTTACAAACAAATTAGCCAAATAGATGTGTCAATAAGTTTGAAATATGTTTTTGTCTGCCACGTAAGTTACCACTATCATTATAGGATTATATAATTAATATAATTCTGTATTAATGTTGTTGGCTATGAACATATATGTAAATAATATTGACACGGTCGTGTCGCACGAATACCGCGATCTCACCCATTACACCCCTTTGCCTTGGTGTCACCATTCATTCGATTATCAATCGGGACACCCGATAGATTAATCGAACCAATTTTCGAAGTCGGCGATGAGCCCCCAAGCGTTCGCGGACGGTGTGACGACCGTCGCGAACGACGGCGGCGCTTGCCTGATTTCTGCCGTCACCGTGGCCTTTTACTTTTTTTTGTACTTTGTTATTCAACATTACTTCTTTTTTTATAATTTTCCTATCGTTTGACATTTTTTATTTTTCTCTTATTATTATTTTCTTTTTCTCTTTCTTATTATTATAATAAAGAGTTATTATTATTATTATTATTATTAGTTTGAATTTGATTTTTTTGTTATTATTATTATTAATATATATATTTCATTTCAATTTTTATTCTCTTTTATTAATTTTGTGTGTGTGTGTGTGTGTGTTTTGCTCGTGACAATATGTTACTTTTCCAATGAAACCAAAAATTGAATTTAACTAATTTCACTGTATAGATACTTCTTCATTAATATGATTTCCTTTGAAAAAAATTAAGCTGCAATTTCACAAAAAATAATCACAACAAATGAGTTATCCTTTAAATTAATAATGATGTTTCACTTTTTATAAATGCTCAACATATTTTAACTTTCGGAAAATACTGTTTCTTTCGTCGTTTTTCTTTATTCCATAAAAATATAATTACAATGAATGCACTGTAGCTTTCACAAAAAGAATGAAAATAGCTACAAATATAAAAATAAAAAAATAAAGAAAAGTGAAGGTAAAAAACACATTCAATTGTAATTTAAATTATTGAAGCATTTACGTTTATTATTAGAAATCTTTAAATAATTTAAAATAAGACAATCAAAAATATTAATTAATGTAATACCTAAGTCAATGATCGGCTTTCGAACGGAGTAGCTTATGTATTTAATATGATAAAGTGATGACATTTAACAAACCATTTACACATGTAGCCCATTCAATATTGAGTAAGTCAATGGCATATTTAAAAGGGCATCGCGTAGATTAGTCCGTATTTTAAGAGTGTTATGAAACTTCTTTTTAGCGCAATTGGATTTATCATACAAATATTTAATATCTGCAAATATACAACGAGTATATACGAGTCTAATAACAGTGTTAACATGTGACTGGTGCGAAAAAAAAAGTCACCCACTGACAACACGTTACAAGGATTTTAAAATTTTTATTTAATTATTGATTAATAAGTAACGTCACAATTAGCGTTCATGTACTTCAGAGGGTTTTCCAATAATACGTTATTGATGGTATGAATTTTGGTTAGGATACTTTAATAGTTGAAAAAAGAGTAAAAGTATCTGTTGCACAAATGAGAAAGTACCTTGCAATAAATAAATTAGACGAAAATATTATCGATGAGTCTATAATCTATTAATTTAGTTAACTGTCGAAGGACGAAATTTGAAGCTAAATCGAAAAATGGGAATAGTGTTGGCTAGCAAAATGATTTTGAAGTATTAGTTTATCCGAAACTTAAGAAAAAATGTAAATTAATAAGGATAAAATATACTCGAAAAGTACCAAAAAACATTGTCCTCAAGTTTAACGAGGATATCTATAAAAATAAAAAAATAACGATAAGGATACTTTCCAAGCTTTCCCACATTCACAATTTTTTATAAATATATTTAAATAAATATAAACAATGTATAGTTTTAAATCAAATAATTTACTGGCCAATTATATTAAAACAATTGTTTAACAATATAAACTAGGTAATAAAATTACAGTTAAACAACGATATATTAATTTAAATTTAAATTTATAATTTTTATTTTTACATTTTACAAATAATTCATCAAGATGGACCAGATTAATGTACTCAGCATTATGCAATTGGTAAATTTTCTCTTATTTGATAAATATTTATATTGAATATCGAAAATACTTAATTTATGATAAAATACATAGGTATAATACTATTATGTGAGGTATTTTGTTTAGCAGTATTCATTAATACTGACCTAACCCATAATCTTAGTGTTTTGTTTGCATTACCGAAAATTCGTAATTTTAAACTATATTCAAATTCCTTGTAACATAATACATCGTATATGAATAAATACACTGATTGATTAATTTTTATATTAAAATTACTTACATTAATAATTCCATTGTATGCGTAATTCGTATAATATTGAATTCTTGTAGTAAAATTTAATTAACGTAAAATTTTTTCACTCTTTTGAATTAGCTAATCATTGCACCATACAAAGTATTGAGGATGTTTATTAATAGTCCTCGAGCTGTAAGGTTCACGAAATTGGTATTGCAACTATGTATAGATTTAGCTATTTACGTCATCATTGCTGGAGTAATTATTGAACTTGAGATTATAAACATTATTGGAGAAATGAATATGAAAAAAATTGTGTTCAAAACACTGATAAAAGCTAGAAAGGTTAGTATTATTTAAATATTTAACATTTTCTAATATAAATAACCAATTATGTATTTCATACTAAAAAAAAAAATAAAACATTTGATAAAACATCGATGACATTCCTGGTAGAAACTGGCAAAATTATTTGAACATCGATATTCGATATATCGATACATCGATTTTTAAAATATCTATGTCATGTCATCGTCATATCGATGAAAAACCTTCGATATTTAAGAACATCAAAGATTGAAAACATCAAAATTTTTTTCTCCCTAGAGCTGTCATCTGTTGCATAACTTATTATCTGTACAGTATACTATTTTCTTGATTAAATAATAAATTTAAAAGTTAAAATACTATTGTTTAACTTATATTTTTTAAAAACATATTAAATACTTAAAATCAGAGCTCATAAGTTCATGCATTCGCATGTTTTCTTTGCTACATCGGAAAATATGCTAAATGAGATAAAAATCCGTTTCATAACAATGGTAATAAAAATCTGAAGTTTAATAGAGCATGTTTTTGCATGTGTTGTATGTACTGGCATATTTGGCATATAGTTGATTTTTTTTTGAGTTATTAGCACATATTATGTAAATTCAGCGAAATCATTTTTTGTGGAAGTCAAAAACAAATTGGATCAATAAATGTTTGAATTCATTCTTATTTACTTTTCCGAGCTTATTTATTAAATCTTAGTATTTTATCAATATTTTTATTTTTTAATGACATTAAATTTTAAAAGTTATAAGCAGTACCACGGAAACAATGTTATAGCGTACCGCTACCACTTTCTTCCTATTGACGTGTCCATTGCAATCTATCTATTTTCGTTACAACTTGTGATCATTAATAATAATTTTAACAAAATGTAACCGAAGAAAAAATATAACCTTTAAAAATATGAATGGATAATTCTTATTATTTTAAAAAATTCTTATACATTTTTTTCGTGCATAGTTAAGGATTTTTAATGCATATTTGATCAAATGTTAGAGCATTATTGCATGCTTATATATGTGTTTATTAGTCCATGAACTTGCGAGCTCTGATTATAATTATATAGTGTATACTGTACAATGATTTTTTAATATTGCATACTACAATACAAACAAAAAAAAATCGAACATTACGAACATAAAGATCGATGTTTAAACGATTAATCGAAAACAAATCAGCGATCTTAAAACGTCGATACATCGACCTAAAACATTGATGTTTTTTACCCATACCTAATTCCTGGTTAACATTTAATCTTTCAGTCCACTCAAAATACAAATATCAAAGAAGATCCATCGACGGAGATCTAGATCAACAATTCTTGCAATCGCAATCAGAATCTATATATTTACTATATAGATGATTCAATGTTATTTAATATTGTTGAAAAGTTTTTTATTATTATACAGTGTGTAAGTGTAAACACTATGTACCTGGGGCCATTAAATATTTGGTCGACACTGGATAAAACACGACACTCTCGGTAGCTTTACACCATCTGCGTGGCTGCGTCACTTCTTTGAGTTATATACATAGGCGTGTGCAGAATTTCAAGTCAGGCAGAACAAATAAACATTAAAAACTACATTACTAACCGATTCATTTTTTTTGTCTTAACGGTAATTTTTTTTTTTTAATTTCTTTTCCTGCAAAATCCACAATCATGTCGTTACCAATATCATTATTAAGTTTAAAAAAGTGAAAAGTTAAAGTACATAAATTCATTTCAAATTTCAAATTGCATTAAAATAAACGTAAAGATGGTTTTGAATAACCATGAAAAAACTAATTACTATACTTATAGTTCATAATTAGTGAAAAATTAAAATGTTGGCTTGAGTTATGAATATATATAAATTAACTTTTAATTTTTTTTTAACTTAATAATGATATTAGTAACGAGTTAATTATAGATTTTTCTGGAAAAGAAACTTGAAACTCTGCACACGCCTATGTATATTACTCAAAGAAGTAATGCAGCCACGCAGTTGGAGTTAAGCTACTGAGAGTGTCACGTTTTATCCAGTGTCAACCTAATACTTAAATGGCCCCAGGTGCATTTATTCAGGTGGGCCTTCAAAAATTTCATCTCATAAGATGATAAAAATGTTCTTATAAATACTCGTAGTGCGAAATATTTTTTAATGCCTTATTTAAAACACCCAAACTATTAAACTACATAGTATATTATATTAATATTAATTCATGTTCTATAAATAATATAAATATTACCTTATAATATAAAATTGAATATTTCTTTTAATGATGTACAAAATGTACAATTGTTTTTTTTTTATAATTTTTTTTTTTAGTTCACTTTAGACAGACAATAATTAATAATTATAAGTAAAACAAATTGATCATAAAAATTGATGATTATTACAATAATTTATAAATATTTAGAATGTGGGTCCGTCAACACAAATTCGACCGGGGATCCCGGACACGTTCATGGCCTGACAGCCATAGACAAGCCGACAGTAGTTTTATCTATATAAATTTATCTAGATAGGTATATTTTTATATTTTATCTCGTCTGTATAAATGGGAAAAAAGTTTTCTGAGCCTATATATAAATGATCTGAGCCATGATAAATTATGAAGTCATATTGATAAAATATAATTTTTAATATTTTTTTAGATTCAGAATGGAGTGAAGAATGTATCAACTTTAAATTACATATTTTTTTTGTGTATATATATATATATATGTGTGTGTGTGTGTGTGTGTGTGTGTGCTTGTGTGTGTGTGTGTGTGTGTGTGTGTTTATGTATTTTGTGTTTGTCATAACCTTTTGAAGTAGTAAAAGTGTTTTCAATGATTTTCAATTCGAAATATACGAAAACAGCAGAAAATTACATTTTATAAGCTAGTATTTTCACAGACCGTTAATTTTCACATGTATGGTTTTGAATAGGTAAACCTTATATTCATTTGCACCGAATCTATGTATTTAGTATGGCAATAACCACAAATTTTTCCAAATATGGGTCATGTGTCCAACCTTACATTAGCAGCATGATAACCTTATATTTATAAAATATACCAATATGAAAGGGTTGGGTGAAAACTAATTTATTTTGCATTAAGAAAAAAAAAAAATTCAGTGACACTACAGTTTTATATAAATACAAAAATTTTAATATTAGTTTTATTATTATTACTTTATCCAAGAACTTAATATTTGTCAACAGATGAGTAGTTTTTCAAAAATATTTTGTTTGTTTTTTCAACAACTAAAAATGTAGTACTAAACGGTGTTTGATGTAAAATTTTCATAAAAATAATAAAAAAAATGAGGAAAATAAAAACGAGTTCGTTGAAAACGTAACAATATAATACGTATATGTAGTTTTAAACTTAGATTACAATATTTGTGAATGCATTATGAGCCTAATGTGTAAAATAGTGAACAATTATTATTTATGAAATTCTAAGCTCGAACAAAGTATTTCATCGAATCTTCTATCGATTATGTATAAAAAAATCTATTAAATAATAATAATAACATATAGAAATTACTCATTTTATAAGAAAAAGATAGACGGGAAAAAGTAAATGCAAAAAGCCAATCCATCATTACTTACATCAGAGCTCTATTTCCAAAATCTATTAGTCCATCATTATAAAAGTTAACTTAGCTAAAATACTGTCAAAACAATTTCTTGTACTACTACGATAATTTAAATTTATTCGTCAATAGCAAAGGATTGCTTTATAAAAATATATTATTCAATTACATTATTTTGTAAATCTTTTGCATCAAAGTTGATTTTATCTTATATGGAAGCCTTCAATACTACGATTATGTATTATATAAACATTTTGTGCTCATGACATAACAAATGGTTTATATAGCTACACAATAGAAAATGATTGATGAACTTAATACTAGGGTATTATTCGCTCTGGCTTTTATTTGTAAATTAATTCTTATTAATGCAAACTATAGAAAGTTAATCGTAATCAAAAACTTTGATTGACAAATTAAAACAATTTGACAAACAAAAGTGATCAAAAAAAACCTAAAAACAACTTAACAAATGCGATACAATTATCTTTTATTATAAAAGTTTTCGTTTTACTATAACCGAGTTGTACAACGAATATTTGTATAACGTATAAGTTCAACTAATGTTAACAAACATTAATCAATATTCCATAACAATTTAAGGAATTTAAATGTATTGTTTATTGAAATATACATAATTTATTTATTTCAACTTGGTATATTGAACGTGGTTAATATAACGTTACATAATGTGGGATTGAATTGAACTTGGTTTGAAAAAAAGATAATAGTCAAACTGCGTCCGGGCTCAAGAAAGGTATTTCAATAAAAATATCATGCATTTGAGGGAATTAAACGATTTGAAAACATTAATTTCATTATCACTTATAGGTTTAGGAATGACAATGATTTTAATCATTGGCGAAGTTAAAAATACATTTTTACACATACCATTTTAATAATATATTTTATAAATACAATTTTTAAATCTTAAAAAAAATTTGAAATTGTCTAATAATATTATTATCATTATTATTATTATTTTTTTCCGCTCATTTCAATCATTTTTTTTTTTTTTTTTTTTTTAGTAATAACAAAATAACAAACTGAATTCAAAATTTTAACCTGACAATACACTTTTGAGCATATAAATTAATATATTTTTCAATATCATTTATTTTTTTCTGGTACCGTATAGTTGAAGGTCTTATGTCAGTATTTTGCATTAAGATATATGTATATATTCACAATTGTATTTAATCGCCAAGAAATATAAATACATTTAGATGTGGTGATGAAAATGATTTGTTAAACTTTGCGTGAAAGGATTCGCATACATTTGTAGTTATTTGACTAGAAATCATACCCAAAGCCCAAAACGAAAAATAAAAAGACGGAAAAATCCATTGTTAGAAATATAATTATCTACCTAAATAGTCAATGAATTCTTAAACAGCGAGGTTTTCTATGGTATTTGACATATAATCTGTATAAAATTCACCAACTTCGATTTAATTAAAAAAAAACATAAACCAAATGTATTACGAAGCCGTTTTCCAATTTCTGATATAGATTTTATTTTTAGATACGTCCGTACATGTGGTTTCGTGTTCGCGTAGCATAAGTTGATATTACGTCAAAATACCGACAACTTACAGACCATCGGTTTGTTCGTTAAAACGCTATGAGCTTGCCGACTTGTTACCCACGAAAATCGTACACGTACACAATGTATAATGTCATGTCAATATCATGTTCACGCGTTTTGTTACGCCAGTGTGTACGTCTGTGGCGGATCTACGGGAAGCATATAAGGGATAGATCCTTCCATGGGCTGTGGGTTAAAAAAAATTTTTTACGTGCACAATTTAAATAAAAACTATTTTTTTATTATTTCGTTTTCATTATTTCGTAACCAAGAAGGATACACGTACCTAACTTCATATCTGATTACAAATACACACACCTCGTACTTATACCATGACCCGGGGATACAGCCATAGAGTAATATGTACTATATTAATATATGTAATAGAGTACTATTACTCTATGTATACAGCTGAACTAACGTTCTCAACATTAAAAAGGCTAAAAACGAACTTGAGAAATTCTATGGGTCAGGTAGGTTTATAGTATATATTAATGATAAATAAATTTTAACATATTTTTTTTTTTTTTTTTGTAGAAGCGGCTGAATGGGCTTACCATGTTGTCTGTTCATAGGACAACAATACAAGTAAAACCTGATGAAGTAATTGATGTAATGGCACAGTTATCAAGAAAATTAAATCTTGTTTTATAAATTTAGTAGAATAAAGCTTATATACATATGTATGAAAATATTTTATACCCCCACCATGAGAAAATCCTACATCCGCCACTGGTGTACGCAACTTAACGTTATTATTCCAAACCACAGGTGGGTCAAACTGTAGACCGTGGACCAACTATAAAAAAAAAAAAGTCACTAACACTGCTGGATATTAAAAACTATTGATATGAATGGAACGTAAATGAAATTTTTTCTCCGGCGTTAATACGGAATTTGAACAAACTACGAAAACAAAAGTCCGTCGAGCGTGCTGACATTTACGTAATTAACGTAATCGAAAAATCGTGAGAAACGATAATTATAAGTAATTACAATTGTTTTATATATGAAAAATGAAAATACCATTATTTAATACAGCCTAGTTCGGGAATCGCATTAAAATCAACATTGAATCTTTGTCGGTAATCGGTGTACACTATACACCCAGAGTCACCATTTAATACTTATGAAGGCCCAAATTGGGAATTTCTAAAATTTTTGGAGGCTATCGAAATTCAAAGCAAATGTTTTTAACATAATATGCTATTATAATATAATTATTTTATTTTAAATAAGTTACGGGTGAAAGTCCCATACATACAAGGCGTTTTAACAAAACAATTACTGTAAACCACAATCGTAATCTTAATAATGATATAATTATAATTATAATGCAAAAATTGTTCGTCAAATTATTTATGTAAAGTCTCATTATGACGTTTAACATTTAAAATATTAAAAAAAATTACTGTCTGGTGGCAAACGAGAGTGAATCTAACATATTTATACGGTCGGGGTACTTCACAGGATAAATTTCATAGTAAATATAATTGATCATAAGCTTAGACATCCCCTCTTAATATTGTAATAAAACTGTCGACATTTATTTTTATTATCTATTATTTAGTTCTTCTAAATATGGTTTACTTTTAATATTATTTTTTTTTTCCAATAGGAGAGGCACTGAGCCCAGTGCCCCTTCTGGATCAGCCCATAGAAGTAAATCGAATAAACTACCAATGCCCCTGAGCAAACCAATAAAATAAAACAACAAAATTTCGTCTGCTCGAGCAAAAACTGTCCGTTTTAAAATTCAACTATTTTTCTTTTCTTATTCATAATCAAATAAAAATAAAATATACATGAATATAAATTAACACGGAACGTGTAACAAAAATAAGGTCAACGTAGGATGGCGATGGTAATTGATGGGCTGGCGTCGACGTGCAACCGGCACATTTTATATACGGTTACTTATTTAAACTTTAAGATATGAGCAATAAGATATGCTTAGCAACCAATAAAATATCGGTTTCCGTCGATAAAAACCAACAAACTTTGCTATTGATGTCTACTTTTTTTACTTCTCTGCGGACCGGATAAGATTTGTCCGCGAGCGGCCATTTGGTGACCGCTTCATTATACCTTAGACCAACGGTTCCCAAACTTTAAAGACCAAAAAGTAACCCTTAGGAAACAGTTCATATTCCGTGAAACGTCAATGTTTCTAACTCCTACATAAACCAAATTTTTCAATTATTTATTGAAAAACCAATACTCCGAAAAATTTTGAAAAGATAGTTCATGATTATTGTGTATTACAAATTGTTTAATAATATCAATAAACGTCCATGCTCAGTGGAGACTGTCTTTAACTGTCTGATGTATTTCATAGCTATATCCAGTGTACATGATCTAAATACAATACCTACCTATTAAAAATAGTTGACCTGAAAGAGTAACGAGCAATCTAATGGCTTCGGATAGGTGTAGACCGTCTATGATTTATTTCGGCCTCTCGGGAGTCTATAAGTAATTTTTATTGGGATCCGTACCAATTAAAGAAAATATAGATTTTATAATATTATTTATTATCTAGTATTTTTTTTATTTATTTATTTATTTATTAATTATTACCTGTAAAAAAAAAACTGATGTATATTGACATGTTGACGATCCAATTTTCTGTCATCCGCGATCGAATAGTTGCCGACCGTTGATTTATCCAAGACCGTAACAAGGGCGACAAGAGATGTTTGCTCTCCAGGGGTGCAATTCCTAGGAGCGCAAAAATAAAAAATGTTCATTTTATGTTAAAAACTACAATTATCAATGTAGTATATTTTATTTATAAAAACTTCAACGTCCTTTATATTGATTGAAGCATTTGTTTAAAATAATATCTTCTTCTTCTTCTTTTTCTCCCAACTATTTGAGATCGGCCACATTTATTATAAACCTCCACTTACCTCTAATTTCTACATCTCCTTCGGGCACAATGTTTGGGCCGAGTGCGACAAATAATATGACGCGCACCAAGACACCTAAACGATTGTTAAACACCACTGACCGACCAACTATGTGTATTTTGTGTGTAGTGGTATATATAGAGCAACTATTAGTGGTTGGATTCGCCGTGCAAATACAAGAGAGCTACGTGATGATATAATGTGTTGTGTGTGTTATAATGTATTTGTGTATATTTAAAAACTAATAAAAATACGGTAGGTAACTAAATGAAATAAATGTAGAAATGGTGAATAATTGTTTGTATTGCTAGTAAAAATTAAATAAAAAATCACAAAAAATAGAATTAATTCACTACAATACAATAGTAAAATAAATAACTATGGCCCTTTTGGCCCAACAATAAATAAATAAATAAATAATATAATATATAAAAGTTAAAATTTAGCGGTGTACTACTACTTTGACCTATGTCTAAATAAAATAATTTTTATATACACAAATAATAATAAAAAATAATAATTAGTACTCATGAATTATTGTCAATCGTGGCAATTCGCACGCACGCGGTAAATATAATGAATATGAAATCAATCAATAATAAATATAATAGTTAGCGATAATTCGCGTACGCAATATTATATTTTAATTCAAATTAGTGACGATTAGTGCCCACTCAATATAATAATCAAATAGTATAATCATAGTAGAATCATAATATGAATAATCACATTCACGTTGATTAGAGCGCCCATTGAATAAAAAAAAAAAAATATATAAAATACACATAACATTCTCGGACGATGGTTCCCGCAAAACACCCAAAAATCACATACAATTATAATAATAGACACACGCGGGCTTTTCAATTACATAATTCAAGATACCACGAACAACGATAAAACAGATAAAAAAAATTAACTTATTATTTGATAAACGTATGCATGTGTATGAATGATAATTGGTCGGTCGGTAGTGGTCGTTGACCGTGACTCAGTACCAAACATACACCAACAGCCTTATGTTTGAATATGTTTGAAAAAGATATTTGTTGAAAATAATATCTAATCATTATAATATTTTTGAATTCAAAATACATATGGTTGCATTTTAAAGTTTTACCCCGGGCGCAATGCTTTGTTTCTACGGTACCTACTAGACTTATCTCAAAATAATAACTTTGGTATAATGTATTCAGTGGATAGTATACATTGTTTCTAAACCCATTTTCTATATAAAAAAAAGTAAACATGGTTATATATTTGTAATTTATTTAAACTATTATAAGATTTGAAAAATATATTATATTAATAGCCATACCCAATAAGACTAATAATAGTATAACTAAAGACCTGTTGTTACTCTACGACACAATAATTTAATGCATACCTTTAAAATACCACAGAATAGATTAATTCAGAGTGGAAGCTTTTAGTCACCCAAATTTTAGTTCACCAACTTGAAAGGGCTCGATAACTTTCTTAGGTAGAAAAAAATGTTTATAGCATTTCTATATTTTTAACACTGTTTATTAAGAATTTTGTCGAAAAATTGTTATAATAAAAATTTAGATTTACCTGAGAGAAAAACATTCAAATTAGTTACATAATGATAAAGTGTTGAAAAAATCATAAATGTAACAATTGTATAATTTATGATTGTCATCAAAAACAGACCAGTCTTTTATTTTATGTTTTCTTAAAGCATATGCTACAAGTGATCATTCGACGTTTGAAAACATAATGATGCCTAATAACGATTTATTATAATTTTATCGATGAGTTAAAATATTGTTATCTAATTATTTTCATCTATTTATATAAAAAATGATGTTTGTTCCAAGTCGAGACCTCACTTTAGTAATATTCCGTTTAATCATCCATGTAAACTTTTCAACAAATTTTTTTTATTTAATTAATATATTATTTTATATTAATATATTATTATAATATTATATTTAATTATTATTATATTAATATATTAGATTAAGAATTTCTGCAACAGTTAAATTTTTAAACAGATTATTCGTTTCTGAGGAAAAATGAAAAAAAAATAAATTTGCTGTCTTATCTCATTTACCTATAATATTTTATTTATTATTGTAATTACTATTAATTTTTATTATTTTTTGTAGTTTGAACATTATACACTACATGCCTTGAAAATTATTTTTAACAATATGTTCTTATTATGATTATTAATTATTGTATTTATGTAAATACCATTCATTTTATTTTGTATTTAAAACTAATTACAATATAACTAATAGTCTTATAATTTATTTACTATTTTAAGTTACTTTTAAAGATCTCAACGACTGGTTCATTAGCTTATAGAATATTATTAATAAAAAAATTGAATATTATTGAATTACTTATTTAAAATATAAGGTATACCTATGTAGTTAATCAATGTTTGTAATTGCATAAACTGTAGCCAAATAAAAATCAACAGTTCCCTTTTAAAATAAAAATATACAGTCACTTTACATTTTTAAGTGTCATAAAAAAATTAAAACAATGAAGATAATTGGCTCAGTTGCTCCAGTGGTTTTAATTAGTTAAAAGATATTATTTTCTAAATATTGCAGAATAACAGCAACTACAATATTTAGGCATATTTATTTTCCACAACATTAAATTTAGTTTTATAGAAAACTGTTTATTTACGAATTACTTAAATGAACAAGTTAATAGTTTATACTGTTTTAAATATAAATTTTTTTTGTCCAATGTTAAGAAGTAAAATCTTTATCATTTAAGCTCTACAATAGGATATAACGTATAGGTAATGTGATTAATAACAGGGACTAAAATTGTGTGCAGTACGACACAGTTTGTGTAATACGAAATGTTAAGTGTGTAGTACGAAATTAAAACGTGTGTTGTAGTTTTATTCTCTAAATTATGGTATTTGTTTTTAATTTTACATTATTTTATTAAATTATTTTACATATTTTTAAAATTCCAAGATGTATCATCAGCAAAATCTAAAATACCAACTATTTTAACTCTGTTACTCATTACTGTTAACATTTGAAATGGGAATATGACAAAATCCTTAAGTGTGCAGTACGAAAAAGTATATATTTTAGGCTCTGATTAATAAATATATGTATAAATACTTACATTATTCAAACGAAAGTTGACGTTCTACACTTGATTATCTCAAGAAAAAAAAAATCATATTCCAGTGTATTCATTGTACTTAAAATGTATCGTATTTCGATTTTTGGTCCACACAGATGAGCTCTTTTGAAATGGCAGACCATATCATTGGGCAGCGGCCGTAAGCGCTCGTGTATTTCCTTATCAGTTTCTATTCCTATTTAATTTGTTCCGTGACACCGTTGCGGTCACTAACAATAGAAGAATCTTCTATTATCTATGGCTGCGATAAGCACATAGGTGCAGAGTAAAAAATTTGGGGGCTTCGGCCCCTCCCATATATTTTTCAACCACTGCCTCTCAGAAACTTTCCACCCTTCATCCTCTATAAAAAAAATGTACTTATTGGAAGGCAAGTAAAATTTGAAAATAAAAATAAATTTCATTTTTCAGTAGTAATCACATATTTTTTTTTATTTATCAATATAAAAATATAAAGTTCTGCATGGTTTTTGGGGGCTTTGAATGTTTTCAAAGGTGCTAAGCCTCTTCAGTCCACCCCTAATTGCACCCATGGGTAGGCAACATAGACATCCAAAGACATATATATACTTTATATGTCTATGGGTAGGCAGTCCAAGGTTTATAGATAATTATTATCTATAAACCTTGTAGGCAACCGTCCGTGTTATCAGAGAGCATAATACAAATCGACGTCCGCAACGAAGAGTGTCGTAAATCACTTTTAAAAAATGTTCAGGAAATACAATATAAACATTCAAAAATAAAATCTTATTTTGGTTTTCAAAAATTGTAAATCTTAAAATTATTATTGTAATCTTTCAGGTTCTTTCTTAAAATTCACTTATTATATATTCAGCTAATTCTATTTGTTGAATAGTCTACGACTATTTTCGCTGGAAAAAATAACATAAAAATAAAAACGGAAGTCAAGTTACGACAGTTTTTGTAGAAAATAAATTAAAAAAATAAGTCAAGACGTAATAACCATTGTAATTTCTTGTTAATTAAAATAATATTTATTATGACAACTCAATATAATTATAATACATATAATATTTTATAATATTCATAAGTCATAACACCATATATTGTATATAATTTAAAATGAAGAAAGTAGGCAGGTTTGGAATATGGCATATAATGATACATTACCTAATTTATAATAGTTTTAACTATCTGAGAAATTTTAATAATACTTACGCTTTGTTCGCATTCATTAATTATAATATTATTCATTGTGTATTCCATCGCAAGAGTAAAATAAATAAAATATTGTTAATATTCTAACAATTAATAACATAATATCTCAATATTGAATTTAATAATGTTAAATTGTGAAACTTTCATTATTTGTTATCAATAATTATTGTGATTGATTATGCTAAAAACTAAAACCCACAAAGGTAAACAAGTAAAAATCCAAAATTAGAATATTATAAATTATAATATTCGAGTTACCATAGTTTTCGTTGGTAATCATGTTTAAATTTAGTGGTAACTCATGATAAGACTTTTTTCGCGGGAAATCAACATTTTAATATTAATACATAATATTTTATAATATCTTCGGCTATAGTTGAAATACTATTGTTTTCGTGGTTTTAAGAAAAAAAATTGCCCTAACAAATTGCGTAGCTAACTCAAAAACAAAAAAAATGAGTTACGATACTCTTCGTTGGGGACGTCGAAATTAAAACAAAATGTGAGGTTAGGTTCAAACCTCAGTACGTATCGCGCGTTGAGTGTTTTGTCGTGATAGACATTGTATAAAAATTTAAATTTGAATAGTATCGAGCGACGAATTACAGCGCTTCCCTCGAGCTGATGAAGACATAATTAATCGGCTTTTACCATGAATATCTCGATAAGTTTAGCATCGAAGAAGACCCGACATGGCATTCTCAAACCGACTTCGAATCCACCAGTCATATTTACACCCGGTGAAAAGATTAGAGATGAAGCAGGATTTATG
Organism: Sipha flava; assembly: GCF_003268045.1. NCBI lineage: Eukaryota > Metazoa > Arthropoda > Insecta > Hemiptera > Aphididae > Sipha > Sipha flava. Next base: position 491,822 of record NW_020273107.1, read on the forward strand.
AGGTAGATATTTATTAAAAAGAACCCGATAATGTTTAATGATAAATGTGTAAGTGTTTACTTGCATTTCATCGGTTGTACTCTTTAATACGTTATCATATGAATAGTATAAAATAAGTAATACATCATCTTAGCTAGGTTTATCTTGTCTATATGCTCGTATTAAATATGAGAAAAAAGATATACACTGATTATGCATTTTTTTTTTTCTAAAATGTTTCGACACAATCATAAAACCTGTTAATACACAATTATTTAGAATGGATTAGTGAATATATTTTTTTCCATATCACAATAAATGTTTGTATATTATTGATATAATTATCATTAAGAATATTTATATGATCGAGTATTTTTTTTATTATATTTTACGTCTCCCAATTTATAAAATATTTTCTTAAAATATAAACTATATTTCAATCTCTTCAATGATTATTACAAACATTTCTTTTACTTATTTATTTATTTTTATATTCAACAAATACATTCTTATAACTTCATTGAAGAAAGTTGTTTGTATATATACTGTCAATTTTTTTATTAAGTTATAAACAATGAACAAAAACGAAGACTACTCTTAACTATTATTAGCCACTGATCCCCTTGTAATCTATATTTCTTTAACACCTCTGACCGATTTATGTACTATTTTACTTATTTTTTACTTAGTTATTATTACTTCATTATAGAGGACATGGAACTTACGTATCGGCGGGCTCATTAAAAGCAACTGTGGCAGGAGTAGAACAAAATATTAATAGACTAGTTACAGTTAGCCCATTGCGATGTCGATATAATGGAGAGATTGGTGATGTAGTGATTGGTCGAATTACAGAATTAGTGCACAAACGCTGGAAAGTAGATTTAAATGCAAGGCTAGATGCTGTTCTACTATTAACATCTATTCAGCTACCTGGCGGAGAATTAGTAAGTTTAGTTTATAATTTTAAACAATACGAGTTGTTAGTAACATTGTTTAATGAATTAATGTAAAATACATTCAAGGCACAGTAGAATAATAATTATCTAACCAACTGGTTATCTGAATAATATATATTTGAAACATTAAATTAATTTTTTTACTTATGGTTATGTTTCTATATTGATACCTAACCACTAGTATCTATTTATTAATTAATTCATAGTACATTAATTATAGAATATATGTATGTAAATATATATATATATGATATACTTCTTACAAAGCTGTTACTTTTTAAAAATGTGTACTATTAAAATATATATGTAAAATATATCCACATTACTTTCATGTTCTTAGGTAGCTTATCTGCCAAATCAGTGGATTGAGTTAAAACCATAATTTTTTCTGAAAATATTTTTCTTCTACTATTTTTAGAGAAGAAGAGGTATGGAAGATGAACAGTCTATGCGAAATTACCTAAGTGAAGGTGACTTGATTAGTGCTGAAGTACATTCCATATTTGCTGATGGTTCTTTATCATTACATATGCGAAGCTTGAAGTATGGCAAGGTAAATAGTTTTAATGTCTCACTTAACCAAAATTAAACTTAAACTGACATTTTTTGTGCAGTTAGGACAAGGTGTATTAATAAAAGTACAATCCAGTCTAATAAAACGTAGTAAAAACCATTTTCATAACCTGACAGTTGGAATAAGTATCATACTTGGGAATAATGGTTATATATGGATTGAACCAACATCAAATGATAATAAAGATTTAGTTGGACTCGAAGATGAGTTTGAACAGGTAATTATTGTTATATTTCCTTTGGTTACGTTTGAGGTATTTTACAAAAAAAATTAATATACTTAAATATATGTATAGGTGGTTGATATTGGTGATAGACAAACAATATCAAGAGTACGCAATGTAATATTAGCATTGTCTTATTATAAAATGCTTATTTATGATACAAGTATACAGTTTGCCTTAGAAGAATCAAAAAAATATACTGTAAGTATAATAAATAAAATATAAGTTATAGTTAAATAGTAGTAATATGTATTGAGTATATAAATATAATCTTTGAATATTTATATTTATATTTATAGACATACTTATCATATTAAAAAATTTATCTATTTAACACAATAATATCATAACTTCCCCTCATGGCGCAGACATGTTACCCCTATAATATCTAAGTTTCTATGAATCACCAAACTTAAAATTTCTAGGCATCTGATTGTAGGATTCACCCACCTCCGCAATGGGTACAGTCTTCTACCCCACCATTCTTTCAAGTTTTCCCTTAATTCTTCTTCACTCTATACTAGTCCTCATGAATCAATATACGATTTTAACCACATTATATTTAACTGTCCATCCCATTCTTCCTAGTAGACAACTTCTTTTTTCATTCTTATCTTTCTTTGGCTATATAATTCTCTACTCTAATCTCCTCAACTCTAGCTCCATTCCTAACATTTATTCCATCATTAATTTCATAAATATTTTAATTAATTTTTTTTTTTTTTTAAATTTTTTTTAAAAATATTGCTAAGTACTTAAATTCTGTATATAACTAATCTAACTGCTTTGCTTTAATATTTAAAACAAAGGCAAATTAAATAAAAAATAATAATAAAAATATGATAAGATTTAAAATAATTTTCTATTTTTTTTTTTTTTTCAAAACTTTATTATTACTTGTATTTTATTATTTTAATGGATAATTTGTTTAAAATATTATCTAAAGATGTAAACATTTTATATTTTCATGTGATTTATATTTTCAAAATTAAATTAAATAATTTTTTTTCTAATAGTTATACTTAAATCTCGAGTGTTTATAACCTTATATGTTTCTCATAAAATCATAATAATCTTTTCATTAGACAGACATTTGATGCAAGAAGTCTAGATTTCTTTTTTAATTTAATTATACATCTTCATTATTACTTTTTTAAGATATTTGTAATGTAAAATTTACTAAAGTACAATTTAAAAAACAATACAATTTAATGCAATCTCTAGTTTTAAAATGTTAATTTGTAAAAAAAAAATCATAACTTATAACATATAGATAAAATAACCAATTATAATAATATTTTCAATAATTATTAAATAATGTATACTTAATTAAATTATCATTGTATCAAATATATATTTGATTAGCATTTAAATTTTATTTCATCCAGAAAAATAAAATACTAAAATTATGCTACCAGCTATTAATTAACGGCTCAGTGAAAATAAATAGTATTTTTAAGTAAATTAAATTAAAACATTTTAATTTATTTTTATCTTACATATTTTATATTTACTGAATTTTTAATTTCAGTTATTTATTTGTTGATAACTATTTTAATTAATTTATCAGATAAAAATGATAAAGTAATAATTTTATTTCTTGTTAATATATTTTAATGATTTAATATTTTTTTTATTTAATTTTCTTCTTAATTTTATGATGGTATATACTATATTATATAATTAAAAGGATGAGCAGGATTATTAATTCAGGACAAAGTTGATCATATACCAATATGCTGAAAAGTTGCAAGCTTGGGGAAAAAAAAAAGTGTGAAGAATAAAAGCAATTTTTACGTTTACACTAACAAATAAATTTTGATTTATATTAGATTCTTCAAATTAACTATAACAATGACATTTAAAAGTCTTAAAATTCTGATTAAATATATGGTTGACATCAAATACAATGTTACAGTCATACATAAATCGATCTTATTAAATATCGGCCTGTACTTCCATTCCATTATATTAACTAATAAGAAGGGTTATTAAAATGTTTTGATATATTTATCGGAACAAAATACATTATTAATTTGATTTGGCACAGTTTTTTTTTTTTTTTTTGTGAAATTTCAATATTAAACAAGAAATGTAAATGTAAAACAATTTTTATTTTCTTTAGGTATCTGATTTGTTAACTGCAGAAGCTTGTTATGATATTGCAAATCTTACACGTCATCGCTTACAAATTATGGATGAATAATTCAGAATAAGTCATGAAAATTTTAATCGTGTACCAACATTTTAAAATTTATTTTCGTGCTTTTATTTTTTACTGTTACTCTAATAAATTGAAGAAAAGATATTTTGTGATATGTTTTCATAGAAAAATAGTGAATATGTTCAATGTAAAATGTCAGTTGTTCACAATTATAAATATAATAAACCTATATGTGTACGTTTTAAATTCTTCAATATTGTACTGTTCATAGTATTTTACATTTATAATTAAATTGTATGATTTTTTTATTGTGATAGGGAAGGGCGTAAATTAACTGATAACGGTTTCATACATAAGCACTCCGACATTCAATATTACACATTTACTGAACATTGATCAAACAACAATAGTTAAAAGCTCTTATATTAGTTTCTAAATAATAATTAATTATAATGTTAACTGGACAATAGAAACGAAAAAAAATATTTTTTTATCTTTAAATTCTTATTGAGCATTAGGCTAACATTACAACAAAACTTTCTTACATTCTATAAAATACCAAAAAAGTATGCAATACCTAATTATTATAAACATATATCAAATTGTCATGTTCCCATCTGCAGGTTAATATTTCAGCTAAATTATTAGCCTATTTAATTAATAATATTATAATAATAATAATAATAATATGTAAAAATTAAAAAATGATTCAATTACACATCTGTTACTTATTTCATCAAAAATGAATGATGTCTAAAAACTATGAATTATACATAAGTGAAAAAATAAAAACAATATAATATCGTGAGCGTAAAATTAACAACGAAAAAGAAAAATGGAAATAAAATAATTTTCAGGAACTAAACGTTAGACCGGAGCAATTTACGAAAATCACTTCCTATCGTTCAAATTGATCGACAATACACTTATACAACTATTATAACAAACGAATCGTATATAAAGCTGTAAACAATAATAACATTACATTATTTATCTAAAAAAAAAGTTACCAAATATCATTTATTTAAAAAATATAATTATAATATATATATATATATATATAAATACTGTTGACTAGGTAACCACTACATTTTTGTTTAATTAAATAATATGTACAAGGTGCAATATAACATACGATTAATAAATAATTCTCCTCTCCACGATAAATAGAAAAATCAACGTTACCCCTCTAGAAATATGATCGCCTAATTGTATCGCGGTAAACGAAAAAATGAAAACGGTGAGATGAACGTTTTTTGGTACCTACCGGAACTCGATATGAGCACTATTTACAGACCGTGTTTGGAACGCTACAACCGTGAAATAAATTACTACCGGGAATTATTGTAAACACTCGTTACGACTACGATCATACCCATTGCTGGACGACTATGATGGACAAAAAAAAAAAAAAAATGATAATAACAAACGGTTAGAGGTGACGTTCGTCTTCCTCTGGACATCGCGACGACGGTGTGAACAGTTACGATTATTGTTACTATATAACGTGTATATTTTATATTAATATAATATCAGTGCTCGACTTGAGGGTGACGGAGTATCCCAACTAATTTTCAGAAATCTTAGCGTCCCCTACTATTATAACGTTATAATTATAACGCTTAACAAGTTTTGGGGACGCTTCTTTTTTTTTTTGAGTCCCCCTTCTTTAATTTTGCCAAGTCGAGCACTGCATAAAACATTAATATAATAATGTAGTTGAGGTATCCGCTAGGTTCGTCCGAATGCTACGTCGGCGGTCACGAAGTCGTTCCACGATAATCGTGTGCGAGCGTTACAGCGTTTTCGAACGATGGTCGCGGACCGGTTGAAACTCGCCGCGCGCTAAAAGTTCCGACGGAAAAACAACGATGTCCGTTCGCGGTACCCCCGGAAAGTTCGTGTCGGATGAATTTCTCACTACCACCGTTTCAAAACGTCGTTCTACATGTTTTATTATAATATTTAATCTAGATTTAAATTGGTGTTGTCAGCGTTGATCAGTCTCACTAAAACGAAATAAATATGTTTTTGTTTTTTGCCCCCCCCCCCTCGAATTTTACACAGTAAAATGTTGCGATTTGCGTATAACCCGTGACGATGACAAAACAGCGAACCGTGCGATTCAAACGAACGAAACCCGAAATCGGATGAACGAAAAACACAAAAGACATAATAATAATAATAATAATAATAATAATAATAATTGTAATACAACTTATGCGACAGAACTGTACGAGTAACGTGCGTGTTAAAAACCCATCCCGCGCGTCCGACGAGCGTGCCCTCCCCACCACGGGTGGGCCGCCACTACATCAGCGCGCACTTCTCGCGTATCTTGCGGCCGCGCATGGACTTCTTCTCTGGCTGCAGCGATATGTTCCTATTCTTCTCCAGGTTGAGCAGCTCCTGGAACAGCTCCTTCACGTTATGGTTGGTCTTGGCCGACGTCTCCATGAAGTGACAGCCCCAGCGACGCGCTTCCGCGTCACCCTCCTCGGCCGACACCTCCCGCGTGTCGTTCTCGTCGCATTTATTGCCCACCAGCATGATCGGTATCGACGGCAACTCCGCTGCGCCTTTCGTCTCTTTGATTACCTGTCCGGCACACACGCATACACGATTAACACGGATTAATAACGAACGGTCCACGAACCGTTATCTGAGCCCATTACCCCACCCATGTGCACGGAATCGGTGCATTCATAGGCGTAACTAGGGGGGGAGGGGTGCAATAAAATTTTTAGCACCCCTGATAGCAGTGTACTAGTTTAGTACGTGCACACAACCACGACCCATTTGGGGGGTGACTATAGCCCCCTTGTCCCCTCTTGGCTACGCCACTTTCGACTAGCGTCGTTTTTAACCACTAAACAGTCAAATTATTCGTACATCAGTATATCTTATACGAAATCAATTCGTATTCTACCAATTCCGCTTTTGGAAACCAAATTGTTCCCGTTCTTTCCTCCAATATAACAGGAGATACGATATTTGCCCTGAACGTTCGCATATGGTACAGTTTTTTTTTTTTTTTAATTTTGTTGTTTCTCCGTCCTTCGACATTCTAAGAGAAAGAGGCGAGCGAGACTGCTATCAAATTAATTTGAGTTTGTTCTATATAATTTTTCTAATTTGATTTTCGATCACGACTTCCGCGTGCACCACTCATCACGCAGTAGTTATATTCAATACGATGCTATTTTCTCTTTTTGTTTGCAACCTAAACATTTTAAGCAATACTCAACGGTTCAAGTTGGTTCCGTTCGTATTTTTGTTTTCAACAGTCTACGAAAATGGCTGTGCCAATTAGAATTGGCAGTGGCGGACACAAGGAGGGGTTTTGGGGGTTCACCCCCCCCCCCCCCCCGCCGGAATGAATGAATGATTAGTTTCAAACGTAGTTATCTTACCTTATTAAAAATAAATTGTTTAAAATACGATTAAAATATGCTGGAAAAAAAATATTTTGCTAAGAAAAGTGAATTTGTAATTATTTGTAATTTTCCAAACGTTTTAAAAGGTATTGGTACTTAAAACTCAAATTTTTGAAATTCCATAATGGCAATACGTCGTAAAAATAATGCGTGTTTTTAAGTCGCTTATTATCAATAAGTAAAAATAAATAAATTTACGTTATCGATATAATATTATTTACAATGGTACATTATAATTAACGGTTTTCCTAAATTTTCTGTTGTATGGTCATGTGATGACGATCGACAATAGTCAATCTATAGTCAATGGTAAATTATTTTAAAATAACGGTAATCAAGCCCGTATTTAACAGGGGCACGGGTAGGCACATGTCCGGGGGCATCAAGTCTCAGGGGTGGCAAAATAATTTAGCAAAATTAATTTTATAAATGATGTACCTAATGAAAAAAAAAAGAAAATAATATGTTTTATTATGTTATAATTTGTTTAATTTGTAAATTAAAAAAAGTATTAAACGATAAATATATTTATTAATATATAAATATATATTATATAATTATATAATACTATTGTATAATATTATATAATATTATTATTATTATATATTATATATTTATTATTGATATATTCATTTATAAGTTATATTTTAATATTAAAGAATCTCGATTATGGACGAAATAATAAGTGTTATATTATTATTATTTTTTTTTTTTTTTAAAGGGCATAAATAATATGCCCGGGCCACCAAATTTTTAAATATGGGCCTGACGGTAATTATTTTTATTTTTTCAAAACATCCCCACTCGAAATTTTTTTCTGCGTCTGTCCTTGACAATTGGATTTAAGATGTGTTGTGTTCTATTTTTCTAGAAAAACACTTTCCAGCGTTTATACTCAAATTTTTCGAAAACTACCTATTAGCCTCATCATCGATAAGAAACTGGACGGCAAATAACAGCAGAAGAAGCGAAAATTAAATTACACAATTTTTGACGTTTCTGGCTGTGTAATTTCTTTTGTAGATATTATTCATACCTCAAGAGGTCCAAGAATAATACATATCAAACAATGTAACTCGTTTTCTACTCTACGTTTTGTTTTTATAAAATGTTAATATAATTATAATACTTATACACGTACCAATACGATATGTGTTTATCAAAACCAGTATGAAATATTATACTTGGTTTGATTGTGTATGCGTCTGTGTATTTTTTAATTAAACACTATGCAGGTAGTATATTTCAAACTATAATTAAACAAGTTATTATTCACAACTTGTATCTGGGCAGCTATTTAATACGACACTTTTTAAAATATTCGTTAAGTTTTGCTTAAAGAAAATATGAATAAACTCAAGTTAAATCACTGTTCGAAGCGTGAGCAGTTTTTACGTTTCCGAATAATTAGAAAATCAGAAATAATCGCTGTTCTGTCAAAAATATTGCGCTTGTTTATTTAATTCTAGTTTGTACGGACACGAACGACTATCACTCGTATCCCAGATATTGTTGAAAATAATATTTCAATGAAATCATTATTGAACGTAAATTTGACCGGACTATAAATTTTTCCTTGCATCCGGAACAACAGGTATACCAATACAACGTGATGTAATGAACAGAAATACGAACATCGCGTAATTAATTATTGGTAATCTGCGTAAGAGGTTACGCGAAAACCCAACAATGCATTTTTAACGTAGGCTTTTCCTGGTCGAATGTGAACGACGTTCATCTATTATTGGTGGAACGCTTTCTGCCCGACAAACATGAAACGTAAACGTAAAATTTTTTCCGCATCTACCTAGGTTATGGTTGGAGTAAAATAACGGATTGTGCAAACAACTCCTCGCGGTAGTATTGTTTTCCTGCGGGAGCGAAGAATAAAATGAACCGAAAAACTTTTTCCCCTCCTCCGCTCATCCGTACTTAATATAATCGACAAACACACTAGTTCGCAGTGTTTGCGATACGAACATGGCTGCATGTAGAGCTTTGCGAACGCGAAATAAAATAAGTTTTCAACGCGTCGCACCGGATTAATCTGCGGCACGAGCGAACAACTACTGGGTGGCGGTGCGATACGGGTTCTGTTGAAGCAAAGTTTAACACATAATTCGCACATTCAACACGAAACGTTACTGTTTTTCATTCATTTTTTTTTTTTATCGGACCCATTAATTTTAATATTTATGTACCTACAAGTACGTCGAATCGTAACTGTGCTCGACACATACGAAGCTATTGGAAAATGGACATCACGCCGTCACTGACGTCCACAATATCCAGCACGTGATCGAAAATGTTGTTTACGTGGGCAGGGACGAACGGCGAGTCACGTCAGAGGTGGAACTAGGAACTTTTACGCCCGGGGAAAATTTTAAAATTACGCCTCATCATAGACCAATAATCACTTCTCGAGTATTTTTTTCTAATAATTAATATACAATCATACTTATTGTGTTCTAATCTAATAAGAGTATTTAACAAAGCTAAAAATATCAAATAAGTTTTTAATGATTACAAAAATTACACCCTCGAAAATTTTACGTTTGTGGATGAATCCCCGTCTTCCACCTTCTAGTTCCGCCCCTGAGTCACGTGAAATGATCGATCCGTGTACGTTTCGTCGTTACTGTTACGCGACACGCCAACGTTTCGATGGGATCGACTTGGAAAACCTCGATGTGTCACTAGGGCCGTAACAAGAGAGGGGCTAGAGGTGCCTGCACCCCAGGCGCAATTCCTGAGAGGGCGCAAAAATGAAAAATTTGCAATTTAATTGTTACTTATAAGTTATAAGTTATAGATTATTACTTATGAGTATAAGTAATATTATATATTTATGTTTTTATGTATTTATTTATATTACTTATAAATATAATTATGTACCTAGTTATGATTATTATGTATATTTATATTTGAATAAGTTATTGATTTAAATAAAATTAACAAACGCTTACATTATAAAGAAAAATTATTATTTATATTGCATTTATAATTCTTTTTATAAATTAAAATACTTAAGTACGCATTTTTAATTTTCGCCTTGGGTGTAATATTTGGTTGCTACGGCCCTGAGCGTCACGGTGTACGGAACAAACGAGCGATGATAATCGATTCTCGAAGTCGTCTCGGGGTAGTGTTATGCACGCTACTTATGTATTGTTATTATAATCATTATTGTTTGTCCGCGATTCGGACCGGTTCCCTGTTTTCGATCGAACGTGTACAAGAATAATATCGTAAAATTATGATTTCGGTTTCATTACCGTCCGAAACGCATGAAACGAAAATAAATCATCTTTTCGTACGAAAAAAGGAACTTTAACACCGATCTATATAGAGAGATAATGACAAAAGGATTTCATCGCACGTCACGTGTGTTTATCGTAGGTATAAATATTTATTTTTTTTTCGCGTACATCAGAAAACTTTCAACATCATTAATCAAAGAAAGATTGCATTGTGCATGGCAAAAAATGATAGCAATATTCATGTATATCGTTGTCCAGGTATTTATTACAAACCAATCCTGCGTGCAAAATGTACGTTTTATTGCTGAACCAGAGTAAAATATTAATCTAAGTACGTATACATATTTTATTCATATTCGAATCTAAACTAAATCATTCATAGTTAAATTTGCAGTTTCTAGCTAAAGGGCGTGGCAAATAACCTAGCGACGGTCTTGTACAACATATAGGTACTCGCCGTGTAAGAAACTAAATAATACACATTGTGTTTTAAAGAAATTTCAAAAGAAACAATTTTTCCTTGAAATTTAAAAAACAAAGCAAAAAAATCTGGAAACTTAAAATCAATTATATATTAATTATAGGCAAACATAATAAGAAATTATTCTTTAAATAAAGTCTCGATAGGTTTCGATCGATAACAATTTTTTTTTAAATTTTAAAATATATCAATTGGATTGGTTTAATCAAAAAATTAATACATTTAAACATGTACTCGTACATATGTATACCGATTAATAAACTTGAGTAAGATAATATCGAATTGTAACTGTCTACAAAACTGTTCAAGTTAAAGAAGAAAAAGAGAAGAATAAATATACTCATTTAAATATTTAAATGACAAAAAAACTTTTTACGAATATTTATTGAAGAAAAATAGGTATTAACACTATTTTCATAGGCTATATCATATTTTATTGTATGAAACATGATCGTCAGTAAGAACAAATCAGTATAGGACATTGTCAGTGGTAAAATTTAGTACAAAAATGATTAACTCTTAAAATATAAAAATTATGTATATTTATACATCGTTTATAATCTATAGATTATAAACTACTACTCGGTTCGACGAATACATTTTAATGATGCTGTAACGTGGATAACTTAAAAGAACAAAATATATTCTAAATCCTCATTATTTTTCATGAAATAATTGATCAAAATACGAATGCGTTTTAATCTTAATTTTCATCGGAGTATAATTGAAAAATTTAATTGATTCTAAAATTATTAAATCTTTACTCGATGTTTTTAAGCGTTTATATTCATATTAAATTTGTGACTGGAGTACAAATAAAGTGAGTATTATGAGTCATAAATGTATGAGTAGTAACTATAATAACGATTTAATATTATACCAACTCCTTTAATGTGGTAGGTTTATATTATGACTAATTTTTCCTTTTTTTCTTCTCTTTCAGTCCATATAGGTATATATAATTTTTGAAAAACTGTATTATTATTTTCAAACTAAAGAAACGTCATTTCTAAGTACTGAAAAGGTTACACACTCTACTTTTTTCTCCTCGCGGGTCACTTGAATATTTTTCCAATTCACTACGTTATTTCACTGTATATTTTTCGAAAATTTAATCCTACAAAAGTAGTTTAATACTTATATTAAATTAGTTTCTAACGGTCAACTGCAAGTTAAATTATTTATTAAATACTATTTACGTTTATTAGGTATACCGTAATATTTATAGAATATGAATGCATGCAAAAAAAAATTTACTATAGGCCGCTCTAAAAACGACCAGAAATCATATACGTATACAATATGTACGAAATACAAACAGAAGTTATGTCCACAAACAAATAGTTGTCATCGAACGACAATTTTTATTCGTACTGAAATAATATTTAAATTAAATAAACTTATCAAAGATAACATGGGGCGTGTACAATAATTGTTCATTTTATAGTTCAAACCTTATCAATAATAAAAAAATAGATACTTTCTGCGCGAAATAAATAAATAATGTTTGTTTATGTATGATTTTTATTATTCGAATAATTGATAGCTAATTATTAATTGATTGTGTTATGTGAATAAGACCGAATAAATAGCAATTCATTGACGTCCGTCACCGACGGAGCACATTCATACGTCTATACGATATGATGACGCATACATCCGACCGCGGACCAAAATATCGTATGATTAATCGTTCAGTCGCGCCGTGACTTGCTGCTATACATTGTGCGCAGTATTATACGGTATGTATGTAATAATATTGTACACGAAGGATAAGCGAGTGTTTAGGCTTAACTCTACCGATATCAATTGATGGTCGAAGGCGCATGTGTTGTGTACTTTGGATTGCTCAACGGAAAGGGTTTAAAAAGATATCGACTCACGTTAAAAACATTTAGAAAAAAAAAAAATAATGATATCCGACACCGCATCATTATTTTATTCAACACCAAAGGTTTAGAGGAAATTAATCGTTTTGGTGATGTACGTATGTACTTATCAGGAATCATCATCGCTCCACCGATAAATAATCAAGTTTGATTTTAAAGAACTGTTCGTGTACACACGAATGAGCGAAACGGTGTGAACACTTTATTGGTAAGTATATTATAAAAAATATTATGGAACATCTCGTTACGATTTTATTTTATTACTTGTTATTAATTTTTTTTTTAAATATTTCATGTATTAGAATTAAAATTTTAATTATTCCTTCGATAACCAATTGATCCTTCTAATCATCTGATTTCGCTCATATTTTTGTGTTTTCGAGCGCTTTGTTGTCAAAACGGATATGATGTATTTCAACGGTTACCAGTTTTTTTTTACAACGATCACCTCGGCACGTAATCGTTAGAGATTTATATGATATGATCTATACGAAAATCTATCACGGGCGGTACAACGCGGTGCATGTTCATACCGGAGGTCGGCTACAGAGGAGTTGCAGATCCTCGCGAACATGGTTTACACGTTTTTACCCGGACAATTTTATGCGATACACGTAATATTACCACCGAGCAATGTATCGTAATCAACGGAGCAATATGCGTTTTATACCGATCGACGGGTCGTCGCACGGTTCCGCCAGAGGGGGCTCTAACCCCCCCCCCCCCCACTGAAAAATATGTATGATGTAATAAAGTCGTAAAACATTATAGTTAAAAGAACTACGTCAAAGGATTTATGAAATTTACTATTTAAAAATTTTTAATTTGCGTAAATATTTTCGTGTTATCGTAGATTTTTGTTATAAGTTTTTAGGATAGATTCTGAATTGTATATTTGAATAACCTCAGTATTGGTTGAAAAAACCTTAACCCAGGTAAAAAAAATATTTGCTCCAGTCTGCCGCCCCTAGAAAAGGATTCTATCGCCGAGACCTAACAACTACGTCGGCCGGACGCAAAACACGACATGGATCTCTCCTCCCACGACCCGTCTTTATCCCTTACCCCCCTCCCCAGTCTGGGTTAGTAACATGTGACCCGGCACCCACCTGCCATATGGGCCGAAGCTCCTCGAGTGACTGCCTGGACGTGCACGAGTAGACCAATATGAACGCATGGCCCTTGGACATGGACAGCCGCTGCATGGCCGGGAACTGGTGTGACCCCGTCGTGTCGGTGATCTGCAGCGTGCAGATGTTCTTGTTGCAGCTGATCACCTGCCGGTACGTATCCTCGATGGTAGGTATGTACGACTCGCGGAACGTGCCCTTGACGAACCGCAGCACCAGTGAGCTCTTACCCACGCCGCCCGCCCCGAACACCACCACCCGGTAATCGTTGCTCTGCTCCGGCATGCCGGTGACGTGGTCGTCGTGATCGTCGTGGTCGTCGTCGCCGCCGCCGCCGCCGTACGGTTGTGATGACGATGACGGTGATCACCACCCGCGTGGACCCTGACGTCCGCGGCCGCCGCTGGACGTCGTCACCGCCGACGCGATGTGTGTGGTGCGCTCTCTCTCTGTTTCTCGCCCGCCGCGCCTGCGCAAAAAAACAATAATAATCAATGGCGAACACGTGTCATCGGTGGGGGAAGGGGGGCCGAGAGCCGTTATCGCGCGCGTCTGTCCGAACCATGGTTTAAGATATATTTCGGTATATCTTAAATCGTGGTCCAAACCGAAGACCTTGCACCGTACCCGGGTCAACGGTCGAAATGCACCCGCCCGTCGTACGATATCGCAACGCTTTTCCGACTTTTCGCCGCAGACTCAACATCGTCATCCATGCAACGTTCACGTTGTTATCCTTATCGCCGAAAACATCCGTATCGTAAACCATGATATTTAGAAACGTTTCAAAATTTCATACGACTTTGGTCTTTGTTTGCTATCGCGAAGTTGAGAAAACCCGATATTTCCGGTAGGTACGTATAACACGCGATGTTGCGATATTGGATCTACTTCGATACGTAACTCCAACACATAATGCCGGTCATACCAGGGCCTAAAATTGTGCGCGGTACGACACACTTTGCGTAATACGAAATGTTAAATGTGTAGTACAAAATTAAAAAATGTGTTGTGGTTCTCTATATTATGGTATTTGTTTTTGATTTTACATTTTTTTATTAAATTATTTTACATATTTTTAGAATTCCAAAATGTATCATCAGCAAAATCTAAGATACCAACTGTTTCAACCGTGTTACTCATTACTGTTTACGTTTGAAAGGGAAGTATTAGAAAATCCTTAAGTGAGCAATACGAAAAAGTATAAATTTTAGCCTCTGGGTCATACGAGTCCAATAAACATCCGTTTATCATGAAAACGTTTTCCGTAAAGTTTAATACAAATGCTACACATGCGTAAGTAACATAATTTTTATCGTACCAAACAAAAACTTAGTATTTGACATTTGTTTTCGAACATTCACTGTTTACTACTTTTCTCACGTTTCCAATAACTCATCTGAAGTATTAAAAAAAAAAAAAACTCTAACATTACGTATTCACGTTATAGATGTGCGTTGTCATTATGAAATTTGTAGACATTGCTAGTTTCGCGTACGGCGGCAATGGTTCCAATTTAACGATGTTTAATACCAGATAACAATTATTATATCCATAAGATAGAGTATAGAATAACAATTCTCAACCAGGGGTTGCGACCCCCTTGGGAGTCACCAACAATTTTATTAAGGTCACATGATGTGAAAAAAAAATTATTTCAAATCAACAGCAAAAGAATCATTGAATTAAAAAAATATTCAAATTTACATCATTTTTATTTTATTTATATTTATTTATTTTTTCTATTAATTAATGCTAATCGGCTTTTATAATATACCTTTTTTTGTAAATTGTATACACAAATAAATAAAATAATAACAGTTTGTAAAATTTTTCAATGCTTAAATTACAAAAGGGTCGTTAGACATCTTGGCGACATTATAGGGGGTCGCGAACTCAAAAAGGTTGAGAACTACTATCTTCTACACTATAAAAGATAAACTTTAAAATTGTATGATGTAATTTGAAAATATAGCACGAACCGAATAAAAAAAGACTCGTGGACCGCCAGTTGTCCACCCCTGCTATATAGGAAGTCGACTATCTAGTTGTTTTATACATCTGCACTTTTCACTGATGTCGAAACCTTCGCGAATCCTTTGTTTGGTTCTCACGAACGCCGTCGACTTACGGACCAACCGTAAAATATTCCGGTTGTTGTTGCCATACACTCGTAACGGTACCGGTAGATCCGAGATGTTTACCTGCACTGATATCAAGGATCTTTCGAATTGCTTACCGGAAGTTTCATTTTTGAGAATCATATCGCATTCATGGTTAGCGTTCGTTGTCTAAGAGTTATAATACGCTGTAGTATTTTTTTTTTTTTTTTTACGAAAATCATTATCTCAAACTATCCCACAGAACAAGAACTGTATACCAACCACAACCTATCCCGTTACGATTACGAGTGCCGATACGATATCGCGGCGAGCCTAAGCCGGTAGGTGTGATAAGTAAAATGTTGCGTATAACTTAAGTAAGTAAGGTACTTACTCACATGAAGTGATTGACGTTAATCGATTTTACTAACACTGTTAACATAATATATATACACGAGATAATTTGGAGGGGATTTATATTATATAGTATAATATAATATATATATTATAGTTTTTTATAATCACACCACTGGGTAAATGAGTGGTGTTCGAGGCCGGTCGGAGTGTCGGTATGCGCTAGGAAATATCTCTCAGCAGAGACTACTGATGGCCCATCTCACTATAATCGGGCATTCGTGACAAAACCAGTAAATTCTATCTCTCTGCGCGAATACATGACAGGAATCGATTCGTATACGCTGAATAGTGGACGATTAAAAATTCCTCACGAAAACCGTCGGTTAATTCAAATATTTCATAACAGTATACATCGCTGGCTATTGTTATGGATCGCGATCGTGGTACGAATATCTGTTCCGAACGCGATAAATGCGTTTATGACAGAATAATATTAATAACGTTATATGGAACGGTTATTAAATATTAAAATGATGTATCAATGTTAATTTTCCAATTGATATCGATACTATATTCCAAGATAATTGTTCTGTTATATGTATTACTATCGGACGAGTACTGAGCCGTATCGAAAACTTAACACGTACGTATTCTTTTTATTTCACAATCTCGTCTATAGCCGATTATTCGTCTGTAAAAGTGCCACGAAGTAAACCTGTTAATGTAGTGTAGTACGACGGTATATCATTGAAAAATGGTAGAATTGCATACTCCTGACTTTAAAATCTTAACCGATGAACAATGTGAAAATACTTGATGTTATTCATGTGATATACACAATAATTATGGTCATAAATATTCGTTATAGCATTACGATTGTTCGTACAATGTTGCACAGTTATACAGATAGTTGATTTGTATTGATCTTGTTTTACTGTGCAATAATATAATAAAAACATTTATATATGATCACATGAACATTTTCTTTCGCTATTTTTCTAGTAAAAAATAAAAATTAGATTGTCTTAAATTTGTTACGTTCTTCGAATAAATGACACCAATATACATACGTATATATTTGAATCAGTAACATGTCTTATTTAAACGCAAAGCAAAAACCATATTTTATTCATTTTTTTTTTTTTTTAAGCGATCTATTTTAGATTTTAAAATAAACAAACTATTTTAAAAAAAATGACTTGTTTTTAATTAGGTTAATTATCTATTTTGTGGACAACAATTATATTACACATTAATAATTGCCATTTGGATTTATATTTCTAGTTCACACACTTAGATTGAGATGTCTTCATACAATCATAAATTTTCTACCTACCTAAAAAATTGTATTGGGTAAAACAACAAATAAAGTCATATTAGAAAGAAATATTGAACTTTAGAAAAAATCATATTTTTCATAATTTTTTAACTTTAAAAGATTCTAAATCAAATTTTGCAAATAGTAGTCAATGATAAAACTTATGATAATTTCCAATCAACAAATAATTACTATAACTAATAATAGTAATAATATTAATAGTAACTTCTAAAATTTTTCAGAAAGTGTTTGACACTTATAAGCGTATATGGAACATTTTCATATTGTATCCGTCAGTAGCACCGGTGTGCAATGAACCAACACAATTATTAGAGATCGCAAAGTTATCAAATTATTATAATAATAATGTAGCGTACCGGAAATTTGTTTGTCGACATTATAACTACGGAGTTTATGGATTGAGTACTTTTATTCGCAGCTTATTTGGCATAACGTATACTAAATTATATCATCAATTATTCAGTTTTTGAATATTCATATGTTGATAATGTTTTCCATTTAAATTTAGTTGAGTATTATTTTAAAAATAATTAAAAATATATTTAACTCATGTAAAAAAATGTAAGTTTATTAACTAAAAACTATACTATTGAGGCTTATTGCTATACATAAAATATTGATCAATTTCTAATAAAAAATAAAATAATACTCCAAGTTAAGACAAAGGTAGTACATATATACATTTACTTGAACATTTATTATAAATGTAATATGAATATTGCATGTACTTTGTTTTTATTGAAAAACAGGTTATGTAGCATTAAAATAATCGTACATTTTTATGGCAATCCATCGGCTGGAAACTATTGAACTTTAAATTGCATATTTTTAAATTTTCCCGTACGTAAACACGTTATATAATCATGTGTCATAAAAGCCTAAATTTTACGAATGTTTTACCCGTGTAAATGTGCCGTTTTAATTTCAATGAAATCATTATATTGCGCCTCAGTTCAAGACTGCAATAACTCAAATTATGAAACTACTGATTCTAGAATGAAATAAACGACCTCTAAAGGCGAATAATGTAACTAAAAGTTATTACATTATACGAGTAGAATCGAAATCGTCGTAATTTTGCAAATAATATCACGTAGATAACTCAATTCTGAATATTTTTGAGTTATTGCTGTCTTTAACTTAGGCGTCGATATCTCAATAATAGTTTTTTGAGTTATTACAGTCTTGAACTGAGACAACGATATGATTATTGCGTTGAATATTGTATAATTTGTACAAAAAATTAATTGTAAATAAACTTGAATATTTGCGTGACTATAGTTTATATGTATAACCATATATCTTAAACTTAAACAAATGGGTCAAAAAAATAACTCCATGTATAAGTATATTACTCTAAGTATACATTTTAATTTCGGACTCCCGCGAGATTAACAATACCAAAATATATAAATTTATCCTATATTGACTTTTTCATTACAATGTCAAATGTAATATTTCATAATGAAATGGTTTATATCGCGCACCGGAAATTGTACATGTTTATCTACTCCATATGTATCCATGACTATATATGTGTAAAATAGTTAATCTGTATGAAACAATTCATCTACACTTCCACTAAAAATCTTACTTATGTCAAGGTTGACGTATTTAATATTTTATTATTAAATATCTATCTCGCATTAGAAACCAGAAATCGTTCGATTTCCCCTGCTATACCGGGTATAACGTTGTATCTCATTAGGCTAATATTCAAAGGAAAAAAAACATAAAAACATTATTAAGCCCAAACGAAAACCATGTGTAAAAATATGAAAATATTTATTTTTTTTATATAAGAAGTATATTTTACATAACCTATAATATAAGAAACTAATATACTTATTAAATTAATTAAAAAAATGTAATTAAAATTGTTTATAAATATATAAAACTATTTAAACATTTTTATCAAAAGGATGAGTTTTAATTTATTCCTGAAGTATAAGCTCGACTTGTCCAAAATGTTAAATGATCGTAAATTTTATTCACAATCATTTATTCAAGACCTAAAATTTAATTTAACTGTGTACGGTTCTGCTTTGATAAGATCGACTAAATAATTCGTATTTAATTTTAGCCAGTACAAAAACAACAACCACACTAAACAATATTTCATCAAAAATTAAATATTGAAATGCGTACTCTGTGTTATGTACAGTTCAAATTTAAAAACACCAATTATTATTTCCAAATTCAGTTTTTTCTAACTAAATGTCAAATAAACTAAACTAAATGTCAAAATAAAAACATAATTTTAAAATATTTTTTTTTTAAAGTTAAAACTAAAAATTTAACTATGAAGAAACAGTTAATTAGAATCAAACTATAATATTTCAAATACATTTTAATATATAATTTTCATATGGTCAAATGTTGATTTTTAGTACCACTGTTTGGTTGAAAAACTAAAACAATTCGAATTCGTTTAAATAAAATATATTTGAATACTGTTTATTCGCAAAAATCAGTGAATAATGGCCTATAAACATCACGGGGGCGTTCGAAATAACTTCCAATTAGTCTTGCGTAGATTTTATTTTCACATTTTTATTTCCGAGTATTCCATAGTTTTATTTTATTTCATCTTAATACTTTTTTGAATGTTGTGTTTATTATTTTGACATAGACATTTTTAATTATCTGTAACGTACTTAAAAAGTCTTTCAAATAATCCCATGAAAATAAAATAATCGGTGTGAAGTCTGCGGATCTAGACGGCCAAGAACTTATTGCCCATCCATCTTTTGAAAAGCTCTCAGATATGTCATTGTCGACTGATTAATATAAAAAAAACAGCATCTAAATCGAATTAAATTTGAACGAATGCGAGTCGTTTTAGTTTCTCTTGACGCTGTGAATGTAATTTAGGTACTTTTGGGTTTTTTCGACTGTCTTATTTATCTGATATACCATTCAATACTATTTTCTTGAATTTGTGTTAAATTATTACCATCGATAAGTGATGAAAAGTATAGAACAGTATTGTATTTAATAACGAGAATGTATTTTGAATACATTTTTGTCATATAAAATATTAAATTCACTCTAAGTTTTCACGCAAAAAATTATATAAAAATGAATATTTTAAATTGTAATTGAATACTAAATAAATAGTAGAAACTATATTATTGAATGCTTAAATTAATTAGCATTATCTTATCAATGAACGAAATTTATTTTATGTATTGTAGAGTTCACCTACATTTATATAGTAAATCGATTTTTTTAAAAATGTATTTCTTACAAAATTAACACACCCATATAAAACCATAATTACAGTTTAATCAGATCAAATCTTAATATTCAAAACCTTTTATTACGTCATGAACTATCAGCCATAACTTTTATTTATAAATTAATCAATGTATATATAACTTCGGCCCGTTTTTATTCATTTTTTTAATACAATTTTATTATTATTATTATCTATTTAAATCCATATAATAATACATATAACAGTATAACCACAGCTGTCATTTCAAGTCTCAATAGTATTCATGTTTTACACACTTCAACCCATAAAAGTAATGATTTTCATACATTCGATATAATATAAAAATATTTTATGATTTATTTATAAATCACATCCTTAAATAAAAATAAATAAGGTATTTATCTTTAATTTATTAAAAAAATAAAATATAATATACAGACAACATTTCAGCGTATAATATATACTCGTTTATAAGTTTTTTAAGAGTTTTTAATTTAAATATTTATATTTCTTTTGAACAATAAAACTGTTTTTGCTCAGTTAAGGAAAAACAAATAAAATGATAAGTATTAAAACAATTGTAACCATAGAAGAGTTATCTTAGTTTACGTCATAATTGTATTCCAGAAATAAAAACTAAGTAAGTTTATAAGAGCAATTAACATAGATAATTTTTATTCTTAAATAAAATTTAAGATATTAATTATGCCTCAACCAACTATATGTCAGTCAATTAAATAAAATGTTATACATTTTTTCTTAATTTAGTTATTTCAATTTCAATTATATATGTGTTATAAGACTAAAAATGTAATTAATTCACAAATACAAAGCTCATCATTACTAATTTAAGTATTTTCAAGAATATGTACACAGAATATTGTTTCGGTTTAAAAAAATATTGCGAATCACTGACACACCCACGGTTTGGTAAAAGATTTACTTTAGTTTTCATTGTGTTTTTGAACTATTAAACGTACACATTTAATTTAAATTGAATAAATATAGCATATAAATAGCTCATTTCGTTCGAAATTTACAATTATAAATGTAATATTAATATAAGTATAAAATACACTTTTATTGTTAAATAACTCGATTGTAACAGTTGTTATAAAATTAAAACAGTTTATTAAGCTTATTGGATTTTTACTTTATTTTTAAACACATAAAAGCCGAAACAATTCCTTATTATTTTGATTGTCTTAAGCGCCTAACCAAAGTTTTTATTAATTTAATCCTTTGATTAAACTTCGTCCATTATTGCAGAATAGTAGTTTAAAATTCAATCATTTATTTAAAATAAATTATCTATTTCTCCATTATAAAATTTATAATTAAATATTTTTTTTATTTTATGAGGAAATTACATTGGAATCTATATCAGATTTAAAAATAATTAAAATAATAATGGAAAAAGTTTTTTTAATTTTTAAATAAGATAAACCTTCTGATTTTTAATCTATTAAACATGGAGAAATGTATATACAATGTTGATTATATAATCAATTGCATCAAATTCCATATATGTAAGTATTATATGATACTATAATATTAATTTGTAGATTTTAAGTTGCATAATATTGAGTACATATGTTACATGATAAATTTGAATTGACGCCTAATAAGTGAAATGCTTAATACTATGATTCCAATTAATATATTTGTTTTAATCAAATAATTTCGATCTAATGAAAAGAATAATATGTCGATGCAAGTCGTTGAATTAATATTTAAACCTATATTAGAAATAATTACGTAATATAATCAGTACTTCATATACTTTTTTCAAATATAATCAACTACCATTTATTATATAATATGCAAATTATTTAATATATTGATTAGCTTTAACTTATAACTTACAAATGTAAATTTCGAACTATGAATAATTTTACGCATATAAGCCCATCAAATCTTATTTTATATAATTTGATTAAACGTTTAATAAAAACGACAAATTATATTTTCTTATAATAATTGTACGTATTGCAAACAAATCAACTAAAAATAAAAACGTGATCATCCAGTTAATCCATTAAGTGTTATTTTTTTTTACAAACTATTAATCGCTCTAATAATTTTATCTCAAAATTATATTTTATTCAATTTTCATTAATAGAACAAAAAATTCTGATCAATACAATTTCACAACGTTTAAAAAGATAAATTATTTAAAAAGCACATATATATTTGATTATCTGTAAAATTAATAAATTGTGATTAAATAGAACGCCCGTGAAATATTACTTTTTAATTATTAAAATTAATATTTTTTCAAATGAACATCCCAAAATAAAAATAATTTAATGTTGAAAAATTTAAGAGATTAATAGACCGATTTCAAGTTTGAAATGAAATGAAAACACTTAAATGTAGGCACTTTGTTAACAGATAAAAGAAGCCAATCGCAAAAAACAAAGAGTAAGCCAAAAAAATATTCCATTAAAGCGTAATTTTTTGCCAGCCTTTTTATTTCCCAAGAATGTACTAAAAGTTTGCAGTTTGTTGTTTTACGGTAACGCATTCACTCGTAAATCTATTCATTCAGGTAAACTTTTATCAATACCCGCCAACATTTTATTAACTGGGTTAGTAGTGCATTAAACAAACAATCAAATGTGGGTCATCAAATGGAAAATTCTCGTCTCTTACATCATACACGTTAAGAATATGTTTCCTCCGTTGTTTTCCGAACGAATATCGAAATACTCTAGGTGTAGTAATTACAATAAAACGTGTAAAATAATCGTATCCAGACATACTCAACTCGAGGGATTACCATAAAAGTTGACGACGATATCGGTCTGGTCTGTTATGCCCGTGTCCGAGTCGCTTAATAACATGATAACCGAACAGAAGCGAACATAGGAAGTTTTTACTTTGTACGATGATCGTTGCACGTGACATACGTGTGACGAGCAATAGAGAAAGATTACTAGATTGATTAATTACGCGTGAGCCCATCGGTCGATGTAAAGTCGCAGAGATGACCGTAGCGATGGAAATCTCTATCGCGTTCAAACGACTCTTTAAAATCCGGAGTTTGAAATCGTTAAAATTATTGCACTTCTTCTTAATAACAATCCCAAATCCACCGATTGGCGTCGCATAATTATATTCGCGCACAAGGCCGTAACTGGAAAAACATTTCGGGGGGGGGGGGGGGGACTAACATTATTATTTAATACAATTTATAGTTAATAAACTATATTCAACGCTAAAATGTTTCTACTTTCGAAAATTTCGGGGGGGACCGGACCCTTGGACCCCCCCCAGTAACGGATTTTTTCGCGCATATCACAGCATCTGGGAATTTGTCTTGGTGAGACGCGTAACAGTGATATTATAATGAACTACAGCGTGATAACCTTTGCCCGTTGTACGGAGACACGATTTATGATCCACGAAAGATCTAAAGAATGTTTGCATTGGGAAATGCGTCCAGGACGATAATGTTTAAGGACATATGTGAACGTGCGTCCGACGTTGACTCACCATCGAATTCCACACTGCAAGCAAAACTAAAAACATTCCTTCGGTCTGATCAATTCGTAGGGGCGTATTTTAGGGGGGGCAGTGAAGGGACATTTGTATCCATATTTAAGGAATCGATCGTATGTAAGATACACATTTCAAATTTTTTCAATGTGGATCATTTTATAACGAAATCAAATGACGCGTGGCGGTGAATACCGAATTGAGCTTTTTGTCGGGTCCATACATAGTGAAAAATCAAATAAAACACAAACGTAACTTTTAAAATACAGACAGGTGTTAGAAAAGAACTACACAAAAGTTGATTCTAGGTGGTTCCGGATTAAAAAAAAAAAAAACACAAATATTAGTTTATACATGTTTTTGTCTTTTACACACATGTTATTCTAATATTTGTTAAAATCTTGTAAAAAAAAGGGTATTACCCGTTAAAACACAAATAAATAAATAAATAAATAAATCTGGATTCGCCAGATTTAAATACTACCAAAAATTATACTCGTAAATGTTAAGCCTGAATTAAAGAGTCGCCCCCTTCCCTAGAAGTAAGTTTAAATGCGTCCCTGTTACTTCGGAGGAACGAAACCCGACCCGTCGTGTTCGTCGCGTGACGATACGTTTCACCCGTCGGTTCGGGAGCGTTCAAACATGCCGACCAGTAAACAAAACGAGCGCGCGCGTATACCTGTGTGGCGGATCGTAGACGATGATCGATGAAGTCGGCAGTGGATCGCGGTGCCGATCTACTGGTCGCGCGGTCCGCTGCGGTCCGGTCTAGTCCGGTCGCCCGTCGTCGCAACAGCTGCGGCCCCGGTCGTCGCGTTCGTCTCCGGTGACGCCGCCGCGTCCATAACCACGCGCGCCGTCTGTCGCGGCCCACCGACCGCGTGCGGAGGACGCGTTACGCTGCGCGATGCGGTTTGCGTGGCCCGTCGGATGCGCGCGTTCTGTCGCGTACCGGTGCAATGCGTGTCGCGCGTTATTACGGGTGCCGCGGCGACGCGTTCGCTACGACCACGGTTGTTGGTGCACGGTTATCGCGAGCGCGTAGCATACCGTCCGCGTGAACGCAAACGCACAAGCCGCGGTGCCGTTTCAAAACACAACACTGCGCGCGAGACGTATCTTCGACGCTCGCACGCGCGCGCGATATTTAAAACGGGGGGGAAAAAAATAATAATAATAATAATAATAATAATAATAATAATAATAGTAATAGTACTCGATCGCGGTGGTGGAGACGGTCGTGGCGGTGGTCGTCGTCCTCGGTCGGTTTTCCGACCGAATTTATTCTCCTTCTTTCGCACGCGCTTTCCGCCGTTCACCGTTCGCGTGTAACGAGATCGCGCGCCATCGTGCACGCGCGCCCCGGCGTCCGCATGCGCACGGCCGCCCCCGTTCGCCCGCTCATCGGTTGATCAATACAAAGACGTCGGACGGAACGACGGGGGTTGAACGGGAAACCACCCGCCGCACGCGACGACGCCGCCACCGCCCGCGCGATCGACGCGGTTACGGGAACGAGGCGGCGACGTGACGTCACGGCCCCAACGACTGTGTACGAACGGGACGGTAATGGTATCGTAACGATATAATAACGCGCGAGGGTCGCCGAACACTCACCCGCCCTACCGCCCACTACCCGCCGGTACGACGTCCGCGCGCGTAGTAGTCGAAACGGGAGATTTTCCACTACCATTAATGGCGGCGATCAAATTTTACCGCCGTATCACGCGGAAATCGCATTACCGGCGGCGTTAAGAGGAAAGGACGAGAACGAACGGATAAAGTGTTTTTCATTTTTCTTAGCAGACGCCAGCGCCCACGCCATCCACCTACATCGCATTTCCGTCCTTCCCCTCCAACCCCCGATTGTTTCCACTCGTACGTATATAAGGTGAATGACGACATTTGGTTAATGTCATTTTCTTCTTTGATGTCATTGGTGAATGTTGACATGTACTATCTGTTTTTGGTGAATGTTAGTATTTTGTAATAAAAAAGATGAATAATGATGAAATAATTTTTACTAATTAATTCGTCACTCAAAGGGTTAATAAATTATTGAATTTTATATTATAAATTATTTGTTTCGACAAGATAAACTATTATGACATTTTGAGTTACATAAAAGTTCTAAAGGTTATACAACTACACTTATTCGGTACAATTGCATCTCAAATACCCCTGATATTATCTCCGATAGTATTGTATGGATCATTAAACACCGTTCGATTAAATTATACACTATACAATTATTATGCGTTTCTACTCAAACATAATTTGGCCTTCAGCTGTTGTGTAAACAATATTTATAAACATTCACGATATCTGCGTACGACACGATACACCACACACAAATTGTTGAACGTCTTTGTTCGAAATTTAACTAAAAATTTCCAACATTCACCAAAACTCAATTGCGAATGTCAACGCTCACCGACAATCGTTGACGTTCATCAAATGTCGTCATTCACCTTAACTTACATACATTTGCGTTGTAACCGAGTACAACCGCGCGTCTGCGCTTATTTTCCACGCGCGATCCGATCGAATGTTCGATTCAACTCGTTCGCGCGCGGACAACAATCGCAACGAGCGGTCGGTGTAGGCAACGGGTCCGCGGTCACCGCCGTACATGTACCGAGTTTGCCTATGCACCGCGCCGCGCGTCGACTCACCCTGCGCCGCCGCCACCGACCATGCGTTCAATACGCGCGCCGTCCGCTGCACCGGCCCCATTGACGGTACCGCCCGGGTTAGGTCGTGCACTATTAACGCGGAGACGCCCCGACGGCCCATGCACGCACCCGGATTGTGGTGCGCGGTGCAGGGGGCCCGGACACGTGAGACCCAGACCGGTACGTCGAACGGTTGAATGGGTTTTTCGGGGATTTCCGTTCGGCCGAGACGTAAACCGCTTACGCTTACGACAGAGGTCAGTGGTGTATACGGAAAATATTTTCGGGAGGGGTTACTATGGACAGAGTTAAATTATCACTGCTATCTAAGAATTACTATCAAGACACAATAGGTACTTATCTACATTTAATTTACAAAATGTCCCAAAACGATTCGACGTTTGAACGTAAATTCTAAATAAGCATAAAACCAATGGTATCGGGGAAAAATGTTCTGTTCGTCGTCGGTATCCGATAACCGTTGGCAGAGGCGGCTCATCAGGTTAGGACTTTGAGACTGCATCTCTCCTTAAAAAAAAAACAAAAAGAGCTACCTGTAAATAATGACTATTTAAAAATGTATAGAAATATTTTTATTTTTATTGAAAATATGTTATAGCGTTTTCTATATTTATTGTTATTATAAATTTAAGGCCGTAAAATATAAAATCTATAAATAGTTATTTCAACGGAAACACTATTTTTTAGTAATTTCGACGACAGTCGTCGTTCCGGTGAAACTGACTTCCAACAGGTTCAATCGTAACACGTAACGGTTTGACGGAGAGGGTGGGGGGAGAATAATCTGCGGATTATAGACGCTGTTGAAACTGCATTCATGACAATAATCCGTCGTTAGTCGCTGTACAACGTCATCTACGAATTCACAGATAACAAAAATTGCAGAATTGCATTAGTTTACAAAAAAAATTACAATTAAATTAAGTTAAAGATATTAACTAAATATTAAATTAAGTTAAAGATATTAACTAAATATTAAATTAAGTATTAAATGTAATTCATTTGTCTAATAAAAGGGATTTTCTTGTTCGTTGTTGTACGAAGTTTATGTTAAACGATTTAAGATTCCTCAGATTATTTACTACGCGTCGCTACTGACTGTCAGTTGTACGCCGGTCTTATCGACCCCGCGAACGGCATCACGTCCGTTCCAACAGAACGCCCTTTTCATGTTTGGTGTGCCGAGCGCTCGCGGCATACCACACTACCCGTTTCGCAAACCGACCAACGGTTACACGGTGTCGAGAACCGGACCGATGATGTCTCCGATTGATCCATTGGCAGCAGGGCTTAAAGTTTAAAGAAAAATGGCAGAAAGGACTTTAATTCGTAAATCGTTCTCAACGGTCCATATAGTGTCACATAATTACTGGATGATTAATTATAAATAAGCAGTGGCGGTTTTATGGGTGGGCGATAGGTTCCCCTCCCCTTGAGCCGTGTAAAAACTAAAAATATGAATGAGCAAACAGTTCACAGAAAATCGTTTTGATGATAATTTTATGTCAAAACTATTTATTGTTTACAAAAATTTATGCTTCTATAAAAGTTTGACTGTTAATTAAGTTTGAATGAAAATAATTATTGTTTTAATTTTTTTATTGATCTATATTTTTAAGTTATACCATTGTGGTATAAAGTTTATAGAACTTAAAATTACTTCTCATATATCAAGCAATAGGAACAAATAAATAGGATATGTATGCAAACTGTAAGTATATACAAAATATTTTCATCCCCCCCCCTTGTAGCTTCTCAAGAACCGCCACTGTAAATAAGTATATATATATATATACTATGAAGTATTGCCAGTGAACGATTTCTTATATAAACTATTCGAGGGCTGTAAAAATGTATTAGCTTGTGAATTACTTATTGTTTTAATTAATAGATTGTGTACATCTTTAAATGTAATTAAAAAACGTATATATAACTATATGATTAATGGTTTATATTTAATATAAGTTTTGTTTGTATAATACTGTTAAAATGCCTAGCGAAATTAACCCTTGTGTCCTCCCCCCCACTTTAATCCCTGGTCAGCAGGAACGCAAACGAACGTGAACGGAAATCTACTGCGGGACAGTAGGTACGAACTGAATAAAGTACGGTTTAGGTTCCGGCGTACGAATACACGAAAAATTGCACTCAATATCGTCCCGACCTCGTTTTTTTTATTTGAATGATTCCGACTGGGATTGTTTTGAACGTCTGTGGACGAAAAAAATTTATAAACACACCCTCTGACGCACATACACGGTGGACGCTAAACAGACCATACACATTTCAGTGTCGCACCAGATGTCGACGTACCGAGTACGAATGCGTATGGTTAGCCCAACATGGGTTATATACATTATTATGAAACATTCAAATGAATGACAACGGTTAAAACATAAAAAACAATACGTGTCTTTGTTTTTGTTTAGAGTTAAATTTCGACAACGAAAAACTCAACGATTTGCTTTTGTCCTGTAATGATCATTTGTTGCATTAGCATATATATATATATATATATATATATATATAAAAGAAAATAATTATATTACGTACTTTTGGAGCCTAAAACTATCGAAATCCAATCATTTTTCATTGAGAACGGCTTCATTATTGGCGGACTATCATTATTATTACAACTAGTGTTCGGAAGTTATATTATTCAGCATGCTCTCGATTTATAGCAGACCGAGCTAGAAATCCGAGCTACACAATTTTGAGTTTAAAAATTGTTAAAGTTTATTGCTGATATGTTTATTACAAAATTTTTCATTAATGAACACTAAAAAAAAATATTTCATGTACCAATTAGTTGAATGTATAATAAGTGTTACTCACCTTCGTGATTTTAATAAAAATAATACCAAAGCGAACTGTTATTTTAAAATATGACATACATAGATAACTAGTCACGTGTAAATATACGAGTATATACGGTATTTAATTTAAATTGACGTAGTAACTTTCTTCTCGTGTAATAAGTAAAAATAGGTCAAAGACTTTCTTGCTGTATAATAAGTATTAAATCTATATTTATGTTAATTACGTTTTCTTTGATTGTACTTATAAATTGTTATATTTTAATTTAAACAAAACATCAATTCTTACTAATATACATTTCATTGTCTTTTATGGTAAATTATTTAATTATGTTATTAAGTAAACATATTTTTAAACTGATATACACATACTTCATTTATTTGTACTTGTATTTTATGAATATCTATGTATTCTTCTAACATGAGTTAGTATTATGGTATTTAATATTCTGATCAAAACAAAGAGAATATTGTATTAGTTTTTCAACGATTTTTTAATATTTTAATTAATTATTTCTAACAATATTTGAATATATTTTTAAATATTTTCTTACAGCAACTTTTAAAATTGTATAAATTTAACACAAATTTAATTCCAAAGAAATAATTTTCTTAATTCTTTATTAGTTTTATAACCGTACACAAAACCTGAACTTATATTTTAACATTCTTTTCCGCATTTTGATAGAATGAGAAGATTTGTTTTAAATCTATAAAATTGTGTGCAAGGGTTAGTTAGAAAAATATGTTATTTATTAGTTTTATTTTAGAAATGTATAAAAAGTTTTCGAAGATTAAACTACTTCAAAATATCACGAATATTGACAATTACAGTGTACTCTACATTATCCGCGGAATAGGGTGGCTTGACATCCACGGACAAGCGAATTCCCGGATAA
This sequence comes from Sipha flava, assembly GCF_003268045.1. Classification (NCBI taxonomy): domain Eukaryota; kingdom Metazoa; phylum Arthropoda; class Insecta; order Hemiptera; family Aphididae; genus Sipha; species Sipha flava. The sequence continues at coordinate 522,851 of NW_020273107.1, forward strand.
TCTGCAAAATTAAAATTCAAACGAAAATCTTATAATTACATATATTATAACATGTAAATCACTTACAAGTTGTTGTTTTTTTTTTTTGTTTGATTTTAACTTGTGATTGAATTTTTTTACCATAATTTTGTCACACAGAGTTGTATCATCTTGTTCTTCCAGATATTGAATGAGCCCGTCAATATGTTTTAGAACGCTACTTCATGGGGCTCACTCGCTTCATTGCACATTTTTATTCATTGTCTTTTTCTTCTTCACTTTTCGAAGCCGTATCTTATTCTCCATTTACAATTTTTTCATCGGTAAAACAATCAAAACCTGAATCAATGGCGTCACAATGAATTCTCTCATTAATGTTATCTTCGTCAACATTCTCTCCTCCAGTAATGGTTTTTGCAAAATTAACCAAATCAAAAGAGACTTCTTCTTCGGCTATCGCAACCCAATTAAACAAATAATGATGTACATATAATGAACATTATAAGGATATAGTTTTTTTTTCTTTTTTTGTGTACACGTATGCAAGTAAATGATTTCGTAAAAGACTACGGATATTCGAGAGTACACTGTATATAAATATGTTAAATAAGTTTACATGAAGTCGAACTTGACTCATAATCCTTTTCCATGTACAATATCTTATTATTTATTTCTTATTTATACGAATAAACACAACATATACAGCATTAAAATCAAGTGTTTTGGAACTAATACCTATTCTATTGGAATTAACGTATTTATTTTATTTGTATCGTTAATCTGTTCAAACAAAAAATAAGTCATTAAATGTTAATTTTATAATAAATTTGGTATACACAACAAATTAATGTTAAATTTTTATTTATTTTTTTTTTATTTCATCAAAAAAATTATCGTCATACCTAGTTGCTCATATTGTATTTTTTCAAACAAAACAAAAATTAGATTTATTAGCCAATAATAATTACCAAATTATAAATTTTTTTTAAGTATAATTAATACCTAATTTGTGTTCAGCAAGATTTTCACCTTCCAATTTCTGACAATGTCCAGTGTATAAACATTATAAAAAAAATTACTTTGGATACTTTATTTTTACACTTATATATTTATTAGGGTCATTGCCTTTTTATTTTTCAACTCTGAACTCTTTAATAATCTGGAATATTATTAAAACTAATCAATCACCGATGCTTTTGTTAAATTTGTGAACATGTTTGTATAGACATTGGCATAAAATGCATCTATTATTCGTTAAAAAAAGGCTAATTTCGTCAGTAACGTTGTAATGTGCCGACTTATAATATAACCAAATATATACATAAAAACCAAACTCAAAATTCTGTTTGATTATACAGAATCGTTTTTATTATTAATTGCTCTATCAAGTTGATGTTCATAATTCTTTAAAAAACCATCTAGTTTTAAATCATAACTATTCAGTTTCTACAACATTAAATATAATAAATTATCGACGTTGTAAACATGAAGTGCGAGTAGAAATTTATGAAGTATAGAAACCAAAAAATAACATTAAATATACCTAATATAGCTGAGTAAAAATAATTTTAAATTAAAAGAATAACACAAGTTTTAAAAGATTTGACATTCGTTTTGTTATAAGTGTTTAATATTATAATATACTTCGCAAACATAAATAAGATGAAAAACCACATTTCCCATAAGAGATAACTGCCAATATATGAACTGTAATAATTTTATTAAAAAAAGTCACGGTTTTATAAGATATTCTAAAAGTGTAGACTGAGTTTAACAATTGTTATTACAAACAAATCTCAACTTCTTAAATTTGTTCATATTGAAGTTATTATGTAGTTGGTGGTTTTCGATAATTACTACATTGAAAGGGTCAGCAAAAATACCACGTGGAATATTATTAAAAATAAACAAATATAATTATATATACTAATCTAATTATTAAAAGTGATTTGATTGCCTTGTTAATCGTTATTATTTTATTGTTACAATGAACTTGGTTGTATGTATATACCTTCTTATTTCCGAAAAAAAATATAGTTATAGTTCATATATTATTGTTCGGTATAACAATTTTTTTATTACTCTTTCTAAAACGATATACATTCTATATACTATGAGATAACTTTTGGTTTGATTTTAATATAACTTTTTTATATCCAAAGATAAACAAGCATTTTTAAAATATGTGGAATAGAGGAAAAATACATTTTAAATAAACTTCGAAAACGTAAACGTGGCCATATATATTAAATACGAACCGGCAAAAATCGATGATTTGGTGAAAAAAAATTACATAAAAACCTGCGGATTGTATACACACAATGTATACGAACAAGTTTTGAGTGAATTAACCACATAATAATTCATCGCAACCCAGACGGGTATACGAGAAACGCTTATAAAATGTATAAACACTGAATTAGGTCTTGTAAAAAAAAAAAAACACTTTATTCGAAAATACCACGTGAACCACACACGAACATAACCACGTGTATACCAAATACACGCATAATATACATATGTACGTGAGATTCCGTTACTTTAGGCCAACGCGTTTGTACACTACTTCGGCGACAGACGATGATGAGGAATCGGCAAAACTACGGTAAACACATTTAAAAACACATTTCCTTTTATCCGAACATTTGCTTTCATTATAAATAAACAACGACTAATATTATTATTTCCGTGCGGTGTTTTTTTCTTTTTTCCCGCGTATACACACATCGGACAAGTCGCATTTGTTCTGAACGCGTGTGTCAAGCGGGTGTCAGTGGCCCGTCAATCAGACCAGTGGCGGTGCGGAGCAGCGGAGCGCGGCAACGGCTAATGGACCACCCGGTCCGTGTGATTTTTCAGCGATTCGTCCGCCAAGGGGATGAAAAACGAAGAGTTGGCCGTCGCGTCCGCGATTTCGTCGACAGCAAAAAGGACGAGCGAAAGGAGAGAAGAAAAAAAAAAAGAACGTAAATGAAAAAAGTAAACGTAGAAGCCCCGTAGGTATATCAATTACATATTAAATATAATACGTGTGCGCTCGCGCGTGTGTGTAATGTACGATATGGTGTCGGAGAATTAAAAATCATTTGTCCGGGGCCGGCCGAGGAAATCCGTTTTCGTCCAGGACCCAGGGCCGGAGGAACATCCCGGTTATTCAATCAAACGTCCCGTGAAATTGAATGTAAACACGCGCGACTATTAAGTTACCGCGAACGTTAACGCGATATCCAAACATCGCGCACGTTAAACACACACAAGACGCGAAATCCAATACGTCTTCGTCGTCGTCGTCGTCGTTGTTTTGCCGCCGGTGGATCTGATTGATAGTACAACCGCGCGCACGCGGCAGTGTTTGTTTTTGAATTTGCAGACCCAGAGACCCCGAAGGGTCCGGGATATCATACGGCGACCGCATACGCATGATAGTACTTGTTGAGATTTTGTTCTCCACGTCTTCGGGGGTTTGTTTTTCGTTTGCGATTAGGTTTTTTTCCTCTTTCTCTTTCCCTCCTTTTCCCCCTTCCACCCTTTTTATACGGTTCCCGCGTGATACGCGACTTCGACGTCTGGTCTATCGCGTACTCCGAGACGCACCGAGTGGTTTTTACGCGCACTTTTTGATTCACGAATGCACAAAAATCACGTGGCAAACGTCGTGATGACACTTTTAACCGTGCCATTAATTAATACTTCGATTTTATTGTTATTTGACGTTCTCTCTCTAACAACGCAATAATGTGATGCGAAAATATAGTATTTGTGATTTAAAAAAAAAATACTGCTTGTCCAGACGCGTAGCGACCCGCGCTAATGGCCTGACGCTCGAAAACAATTTAAATAAATAATACTTATCTCATCCCAATAAAAACAGTTTTACAGTGCTAAACTCTAAATTATACTACATGGTGCTCGAATGCAGAGGACACATATTTCGTATGACCTAATTTTTCAACCGTCAACATTGTCAATAACTATATAATTTACGTGTGATTTTTCTTTCAGTTCTCACGTATGACGAAATCCATCAAAGACCAGACTGATCCCAAACAGTACAGAAATCCGATTTATCTCAAATTATACTAAGAATATTTCACTAATTAAACAAAATCTTTTTCAAAACTAATACTAAACCAATTTTTATTCAATCCAGTGCGATTACGTGCTAAAATTTTTGCTGTACATTTGTACTTTTTTCCTGTTTGCATTAATTCATTATTATTACTTTTTCCTTCTTGATCAAATAGTTTATAGTGTTATAGTAATATCATAGTTATTTCTCCTACATGCGTTTTCTTAAGTAAATAACTGTTTGTGTTGGTATATTCATTTTATTATATTATTAACATCGTACAAATATTGACATAATAGTAATATTTTTTGCCCCTTTATTATAGAACTAATGCTGTACTTTCACCTTTGTATTACAATGTCTGCCTTCAATAAAAATACGATGCTCTCGAAATTGTCGATATAATTCTTCATTATTATAACGTAATAAAATCTAATCGATCAATAGAGTTAGAAAAAAATTGTTAAATTTAGTAGACACGTACCCAAACAAATATATCTTCCAAAAGACGTTTCAAACAGTTTTGAGAAAAGTCCAGAAATTCTCTTGTTTCCTGCCAAATGCACTATTGTTAGTATATGTTTGTCGAAACATTACCGTTTATCTGCGTTTCATTTATTTGACTTTGACACGAAATAATGTGGGTGGCCATGTACTTTAATTCATGTTCCAATTGCGTCGAGTTTTAAAAATAAAACAAATTAAAATGACAATAAAACAGACGTAGGAATATAGGTAAAAGCATTTATTTTATTTTAAATAAGACAACTTATAATCAACACAAATTATGAACTTATACAATCTTCTATATCTTATGTATATATGTATCAATATAGTATGCAATTTGGGCAATATAGATAACGGATGATATGATTTAATAAAATATGATAAATCGTAAAACATAGTTAAAATAAAGTCAAATTATTATCTGTAACTAGTTTGTGTGTTCTTATCGTATTTTTACAATGGAGATGTCCGCTTGTCCACATATTATACGCGTGTACGTGACATAATATATTATTACTATATTTACTGATATATAAGTTATATTGTATGAAGTTGCAGTGATTATCGTGCAGTCGGCCTTTTACCTATTCTCAAAAATGATCTATTTAATAATCGTGAATAGTTTATATAGTGCAGGTTAATTCATTCAATGCGTACCTAACTACTTATTCGAATATGGAAAAGTTTAATGAAAATTTAAACAATTTGTTAAAAAAAAGAGGTTCAAATACTTCATTTTTTACCAAGTTAAAATTTGATCAATTAATTTTACATAAAAATCAATTAAAAAACAATTCAAAGAAAAAGGAACCGAATGATTAAAAACTTTTAAAAAAATTTAACGTGTTAAAAGTTTCTGATGTTAATAAGTTAATTGCACCAGTATCTGAAAACAACGAAATCAAATATTATATTCATAATTAAGAGTTATTTGATGTTATACATAAGTTCATTTATCGATTGGACATGGTTGACGAAACAGGATGGAACACAAGATAAATACAAAATATAAAAATATCACCAGAGATATGATTATATTATAGTTAAATAGTTGCGAATCATGTAGAAGAAAAGGAAACATAGCCAAGAAAGGATTGGTGGTACAGTCAATTATATCTACTGAGATGAATTAATCAATAATATAAATACATGTCATTATTCATTGATTTATCATATTTCATTAAATCATATCATCTGTTATCTATATTGTCCAAATTGTATACTTTGCCCGTAACATATATATATATATATATATATATATATATAATCGAGTATTAATATTAATCGAATATTAACGGTAATGGCGATTTCGAGAATTTCATATCTGTTGAGCAGCAGCTGATGCGCATTCTGCACAGTTGGCCACATGACATGACTCGGCTGATTCAAGCAAAAAAGGCGGCAAATAAAATGGCGGCCCGCAAGAAACTCCAGTAGATTGTGCTCTAGAAAAAATGTGTTGGTTTATTTTTGTACTTGATTTGATAATATTCAATTGCATATAAATCGATGTACCCAATTATGAAATACTTAAAACATCATTTTTATGAGTAAAAAAACGTATACCTAGTTTGACTAAAATATACTTTTATATTTATTATATTTTACTAGTACACTATTATAAAAGTTCGATAAATTTATGTATTTTCAAAAAAAATGTTCAACTATATCAAATCATACGTTGGTAGTTCTTTTTTTCAATAAAAATTTGATTGACAGTAAACTAACACTTTAGAATAATTAACTCGTAAAAATATTTATAACAAACAGTTCTTTGTAATAATATAGTTTTACCTAAAATGATGAAACAACGTGGTTGGTTCTGGTACATGATATGTCAATCTAGTTGCCAGCTGTCTCCGAGTATTTTGATGAGCTACTGGAGGTTCACGGTGCAAGCCCCAAGGCATAAATGCGGAACCAATAGTATTGGTTTGAGGTACGTCTACTTTGTCTATAGAAAGAAAAGAGTAAGTTTAAAATTAACTTCACGTTGTTGTTGGTTGAGCATTTTATTTATTAAATATTTACCGGTGCTGGATTTTCGAGACTTGGGAGCGGTGGTCAAAGTCTTACATAAAGGTACACAGTGTTCAATCGCCTTGAGCAAATCATGTTCACATCGACGCAGTACAAGTTCCAAGACTGAACGTTTTTTTTCTGGAAACAACCGACACAGCAAATCAAGAGAACCCGGTGGTACTACTCCTTTAGCTCCATCCGACGTCTGAGTAGTAGCTGTTGGATTTTCTTCGGGCCGGGTAGTTTCTTCCATAGCTGAAAACGGTTTCTTACATTTATTTCGTCCTGGTAATCAAACTAGTCCATTTACGTACCAACGGGAGATTTAGAGGTCGGAACTGTTATTCCGAATATGGGACCTTGTGGTAAACATCCGTATTTAGTTCCAGAAGTAACAGAAGCTAATCCCAACGCTATAGCATCTTCCGCAGCTTGCTGCCTTTTTAACGCGACCTTTTTTATCAAACAATTTAAATGAATGAAAATACTTGTCGATTTTCAACTATCAAATAGTAATTTAAATGATCCTATTATACAAATAATGACGAAAATTCTAAGTATGAAGACTGTCGGTTGTTTCAATTAAATGTATAGGTACATAGTAAATTGAAAAACATAAAAGTAAATATTTTTTTAATTGATATGATAAAGTAAAATATAATATATATATATATTATTAAGTAATAAATACGAATAGTCATATACAATATTTTTATTACATTTTTCGAATTAAAAAAGTATTACAATTATTTTCATAACATTTTAGTATTAAATATATTTTAAATATTGGACATAATAGCAATTAGTCTTATAATATTTTACCATGAATTTATTGAAATATATAAAATGTAATTTCAAATACTTTTTAAGTAATTCTAATTTAACATTTTACATACTCAAATTTTAGTACTTTATACTAACTTAAACTCAGAATTAGAAACCAAAAACCAAAAGTATGGACATTAAAAATCGTAAATTTTTAACTATAATTAACGAGTTCTGGAGGATATGGATTTTAAATATTTATCACATATTAATGATATTTTTAAGTCAAAAACTTATTAATCAAAAATAAAATAATAATACAAGTAAATGTAATTAAAAATATTTTATACTTTATAAATCATTCAATAGCAAATCGCTGTACATTAGAATGAAGAAATTTGGAATTAGGATCCATAAGGAAGCAACAAGTTTTCTAAAACATAACAAAAGAATGCAGTATATGGCCCAATAAAATAAATATGTTCGAGGCTTTTAGGCTTGATATTAAACTTGTAAAATGTACTCGTATACTGTTGGTTGTAGTAAATTAATATCGTATTAAAAAAGTTGTAACTTTTTTTTTAAAGGTATAGTTATAAATTTTATTAAACAAAATAATTATTTGTATAATCTTTTGGATTTTTGGAAAGTTATAGACGCAACAAAGTTAATTTTTAATTGGTAATACAGTCAACTCGCGATATAACGAATTTCAAGGGACCGAGCAAAAAGTTCGTTACATCGAAAGTTCGTTACATCGAAATTCATTATATCAAAAGCATAAATCAACAAAATTTGTTTAAACGATATTTAAAAGAAAATTTAAATTTTATTAGATTTTTATAATTACATACCTACATACAATATGAGATTATTATTAAATATTTTATTAGATACATTCATACATTTTTTGTTTGTTACATACATACATATTTATTTTTTAAAAAAATATGATTTTTTTTTTTGTGTGTATCCATTTGCGCTTACACGATTAATAGTGTTGTTCAAATTTAGAATATTACAAAATACACTGTCGTCAATATCATGTCTTTGTAAAAAACTTAAGACGGCACGGAGACCTAATTTTGCTTCATTCGAGCTTACGGGGGGCTCTTCGTCATCAGCTTTATTCAAAATCTCATCGTCATTGAGAACTTCACAGACAACTAAACCTTTGTCGATAGCAACAAATTTTTATTTATATTTAATACAATTTACATTTAACAGACGTGTATCATATAAACGATACATGAACATTATCTTATCGCATAAGAATGGCCGAAACAAACTCGTAAAATGTGCTGTATCAATCTCCAAAATTGTAAAAATTCGTTACATTACGTGAATTTTAGCCAAAAAATCTTCGATATATCGAGGGGACCAAAATACATTTGATTTTTCGTTATAGCACGAGGTTTTCAAGGGTCCGACAGTTTTATACGTTATATCGAGATTTTCGTTATATCGAACTTCGTTATAATGCGAGTTGACTGTATATTCATTGTTATAGTGGTGTATTACTTATTTGAGAACCCCAGGTTTTTTAAATAAATTTAAATAGCCTCCTTTAAACAACTTTAACCATTTAAATATATACTAGATAATATATACAGTCATAAATATACATTATATTTATATATATCTATATTTATATAATATACAGAATCTAAAATAAATATGTTAAAAAAATATTTTGTATTGTATATTATATTGTAAAAAATAACGTGTATTCTATATACATTTATTTTCTGCTTAAGAATTACTTATGATTTTTTTTCTACCAGATCATTGAAGTTAAATAATTAAATTCAATAAATTTCTCTTATCACTAACATAAAGTATCCGATAAATTACTCGACAGTATTTAAAATAAGTCTTGTTAACATTTATCTAAAATAACACGCAACCATAAGTATAATAAATGAAAATAATTGATTACCAACCTTTCAAATTTTAAAAAGTATAGACATAAAATAGAAAATTATTTTATTGGTATAATTTTTTTTTTTTTTTATGAATATATGATACTTGTAAATCCAGCAAAAATAATTATTAAAGATAAATGTTTAGCACAACTTACCTGAGCAGCCATTACACGTTGTCTTTCGGCTATGAGATTGCACTTGGGACACACGCATTCTTTATAAGAACACCGTTTTTTGTGGCCCTTCAACCACGATATAACTCCATGGTTTCTACATCTTGCACACTTCGGTCGTCTTCCCTCGGAGCTGTCCATATTGCCGTCAACAGAATGATGATCGTAGATGACCTCGATGCGGTGGCAGAGTAATGCGAGACTTCATTGGGCGGAGTCAGCTTGTCATTGGTCAGCTTCAAGACAGAGATCATCAATGTCATCGCACTGCCTCGCCTATACATCATATTAGATTAAATGAAAAAGTAAGCAAACCTATTTTAAGGAAATATATATTAGTTACACACAACCAATTGTTATTCCCTCCATGTATTATTCGATAACAGTTTATATTAAAATAAGAATTTTTTTTTAACACTTGATTTCCCATGATCTTTATTATACTCGTATTATTAAATCTAAATTAAATATAAACACACTATTATATGTATGAAGTGATTCAGTAGCGTATTTTCAAATTGTCAGGAGGTGGGGGGTCCATAGCTTATACATAATTAGTATAAACTTTGATTGCTTGATACAAGTTACGAGCAATAGCGTACGCAAGATTTTTTTAAGGGTGAGGAGGCGTCATAATATACAAGAATTTATGACCATTTTTTTTTTTTTTTTATTCATCACTAAAAAATCTCCTCTTCCCACTATTTTATAATAATATAATTAATGAAAACAAAATAAATATCATGAAATAAGAAAAAACATTAAGGTATATATAATATATACATAACCATCAAATAAATATAGTATACATATTTTTAAAATCAAGTCAGCATAACGATTTTATTAACCTCCTCAACTTCAACTTCAACATCCGACTTCATAATTAATATTTAAAACTACTTAACCATAAAGCTTTAAATGAAAATTTTGAAGATCAGTCTTAATTATTTTTAATGTAGAATAATTTCTGGTTCACACCAGTGTATACAGATTTAGTGTTGTATAAATATGAAACTTAACTGTTGAACTACGTTGTCTACAAATGAAAGTAATACAATAATTTAAAAAAAAAATGTTTAGGGTCACCTATAGAACAATTTGATCTATGTTTTGGTCGTTTAAACGCTTATGTTACTGTTTCTTGAAAATGTTTTATCAGGAAAATTTCCTTTTTTTTTTTAATCATGGTTTCATAATTTGAAAAAATACTTTAAATTATTTGTCAGGAGTGGTGGGTGTTATAACTCCCTGACACTCCCCTGCATACACCACTGGTTACGACCCTATACAGTTTTTAGAGGGGGTTAAATTAAATATATACTCGTATGGTCGTATATTATATTATATATATATATATATTTATTTATATATATATATATATATATATATATATATATATATATATATATAT
>NW_020273107.1:533711-547124 GCF_003268045.1 Sipha flava
ATATATATATATATATATATATATATATATATATATATATATATATAGTATATTATAATTTGTACTGCATAATAAAATAAAATTTTATAAAATAATTTCCAATTACAATAGTAATACTTACAATTTTAAATATAATATAATAATACAATATTAGCAATAAATGGATAGTAAAAATAAAAATGGTGATAACAATAATAATAATAATAAATAATGGTCTAATAGTAATAGGTAAGAACAATTTCATAAAAAATCGAAGTACTAAAACGTGTTTGCATGATATTGCAGTATATCTTATAATTTTATCTTATTTTATCAGTTAGTTAGCACTAAAAAAGTATGCGGTTTTAACCACTATAAGTTTGGGGTATTTTATTATACAATGACCGATAAAGTGTGCGGTTTTTGTCAATCGACCTTTTTCTGGTCAAAATCAAAAGTGTGAGGTATTCGGATGCAATCAAATTTATCAATAATCAGTTTTCCTGTGAGATAAAGTTTATATTTCACAGATCGGGTACCGAACATCTATTGCCTTTATCGCTCTTGATATTTAGCCGTAACTTGGAAACTGTCGTCAATATAACATTACTATAAATGTATAATTTCTATAGTTATTACTATGCTGCAAGAACATGTGTACCTATGTTTGTTTTTTTCTTTAGGGAGTTTAGTAACTCTGGACTCCACCACCGTAAATACGCCACTGAAATAATTAATTTAATGTAAAAAGCTTGTCTAAATAAATAATGAATAATAAATAATAAACTATTAATATACATATAGAATATGAGATCATACAACTTTCTTTCAATGAATTACTCCATAGGTGTTATAACAAGTTTTGTTATAATATGAATCAAGCAACTTTTGTTGTTTGCGATAAGAAAACTGAATATATTATACATAAAACATTAAAAAAAATTTGAACGTAAATAATTTGAATACTTTGAAAACTACCAATAACATTGAAACTCATGATTTTAAAATTACGATTTCGAAACCAACTACGTAGACAAATTATCGATATGTTATATCTATTTATTTATGTGTACTCAGATACTAAATTATAATAAATGAAATTCAAGTAAATTAAATAATAGTAATACTTCAGAATTGTTTGTAACAGGAACATTTTACACAAATTCATGCCCGTAGCTAGACAAAGTAATCGGTAAGGCAAACCAAATTTTAGGAGGTAATTAGAAAAAATAATATAAACACTATTTTTAATTTATTTATTCTGTTGTAGATTTTTATCTGAAATCCATAAATAATAATCTCATCATAACTCAATATAACTAAATTTTGAATAGTTTTTAGGGCTTGCAATTAGAATTTTGTTTTAAAAATACAAACTAAAAAATATTTTAAATTAAAATATTAAATAATAAAAATGAAATTTTATTTTTTTTTAAATAAAACAGCTGCAATTTTCTATCTTTTTACATTTATTGAATTCCATTAATAATACGTTCAAATTTAAGTTTTCAGTCTATTTATACTCAAATGTCAATAAAGCCAACTTGGGAAGTCGGTTTAGTTTCATTGGTTGCCTTTGAGGATATTCAAGTCGAGTTAAACAGGAAAATAAATATAACTAATAATAAAATAACTTAAAAAAACTTCTTATACTAAATAGTTCTTTTACCACCGATAAAATTATCAAGTAATGAAATGCATACATAATGCATAACATACAACTAAGTAGTGATATGTGCACATTTAACTCTTATTGGAGCGGCATCAAAGGTCCAGGATGGACGATGACAAACATAATAATTGTAATTGCAATAAAAAAAATATTGACAACAGAGTAATTGATTATTGATGAAACAAATTTATTTAATTAATATTGAAAATAAAATTATTATGTCAATGAGGTATTTAATTTGTTTATATTATCAATATAGTTATCTAAAAAATTGTAATTATTATTTTAAAAAGTTAAAAAAATAGATTTATTTTACATTTATACATAACATTACATTTAAGTAGACCGTTTGTACGTATGAATGTAAAAAATATTTAAAGGAAACAAAAAATTGCAAATTTTCTAACTTTAATACACAAAAAATTCACGGTTAAATAATTTATAATATACAATAATAATATATAAATTTTATAATACAAATCTTCTTTCTTTTTGGTATTCATCCCTTAAGGTTGGATTTGCAATTGGATATTCACATTCCACTTTTCTTTGTTCTCAGTTAGTCTTTTCAGTTCGGTGCAACTTGTTAGTTCAGCCTCGGAGATCATTTGTTTGCCAAATGAAGTTCTCATAATACAAATATAAATATAATTAACACTACTTAAATTCTAATTATAGTGTTATACGTAGTGTTTATGGTATTGAACCCTATATTTAAGTAGGGCAGAATCCCTATCTTATAATATTTTGATGGTAAGTGGGTTGTCGTAGATCAAGTGATTGGGTCAGCGAATATTTTATAATTATAATAATACATTTTATAGTTTGTTAGTATTTGCTATCTAGTAGATTAATTTATTTTCTTAGTTGATTTTTTTTTTTTTGATGCCCACATTAATTTAGCCACTAAACAATTATTTTTTTTTTAATTAAACATAAGACATTCCTAGACTAAGGCTATCTAAATCTAGGGATATTTGTAATAATAATAATAGTTTTAACATTATAACATGGTAATTAAAATTAAAATATTTTTAAGTACTAAGGATAATATTAACAATTATAATAATAACAATAATATTCTAATTTTACATATTTACAATAGTAGCTATAGTAACTATAGTCTTAGTGATTTGGAAGAAGCGCGTGAAGATTTGAATGTTGGGAGGTGGCTTAGTGTAGGAGGTCGTGGGGACGACCACGTTTTAATCTACGATGAGTTGGGTGGGTGAGGAGGTTGTAGTGAATTGCACCTGATGAGTTTGGAAGAGAGCAGTGGAAATTCTTAGCTAATATTTTAATATGAGCTTGTATATCTTGAATTTGAAAGTCTTTGTGGAGATTTGCATTTCTGACAAACCACGGAGCATTTGAAATTATTCTTAGAACTTTGTTTTGAACAGTTTGAATTTTTTTGATGTGCGAGGATGCACAGTTACCCCATACCGGGCAAGCGTAAGTAAGAATTGGCCGTATAATTTGTTTAAAAATTAGGAGAGAGCATTTTTTTTTGAATAGTTGAATTTTTGTTCAGGATTGAATAAAGCATTGAGATGCGCTGGTATGCTTGCTGGACTTTGGATGAAATGTGGGGCCACCACGAGAGTCGTTTGTCAAGAGTTACACCGAGGTATTTAACCGTCGGTTGCCAGGGTATATTTTCGTTGTCAAATTTTAGTTGTGGGGGAGTAGTATAGCGACGTAGACTAAAAATAACACCTATGCTCTTCGAGGCGTTGATTTTGATCCTCCAGTTTTGACACCAGTGTGAGAGGGTATTTAAGTGATCTTGCAGATTTGAGAATATTGCTTCGATGTTGCGTGATTCCGTGAAGATGGTTGTATCATCAGCGAAGAGAACAATTTGTGTGCGTGGTGATTGAGGGATGTCGGAAACGTAAAGGTTGAATAAAATAGGGCCAAGTTTTGAACCTTGAGGTATACCAGCATAAATAGACTTAAGGTTAGAGGCACTGTCGTTAATTCTGACTGAGTATTGTCTATTTGAGAGGAAAGAACGAATTATATTAAAAAGATATGTTGAAGTATTAATGTTACGTAGCTCAAAAAGGAGGCCTTCATGCCACACTTTGTCAAACGCCTTTGAAATATCAATAAATATTGCGCCAGTCTTAGTTGATAATATTTGCTTAATACAAAAATATTATCAGACTCTTGATCCAGTCGTAATATGGTAATGTCTTACAATTTATAAGTATATTATATCTGATTTTTTTTTTTGTGTCAGCGTCAATGTTCAATCCATACGATTATACCGCAGAATTTACATAAAACGTGCTTTCCGTACTTTATAGCTCTAAGACACTATAAAAATCTCCGATTAAATGTATTAAAAAATCGCGTACGTTTAATTGTTACACGTACTTGAGTTTATTTTGAAACGGAAAGCTCTCAACACAACTAACCATGGAATTAAAAGTACGGATAACTATATAATTGTTTTGCCATGTACTTTGTCGGTCGAATTTCGTAACTGCTTTGACCTTATTCTCCCCACCATCAGGGCCGTGTCTAGGGGGGTGCGGGAAGTGTACACCGGGCGCCATGACCACTGGGGCGCCAAAAGCTTTTTCATAATCTAAGTCAACGATTCCCAAATTGTAAGGCACAAAGCACTTATTAGGGCAGGCGCATGGCAAATACTTATATTGTATATTGCACAACCATACATTTATTTTTTGATCGACAATAATTTACTTATATTTAATAGATAAAATATATTTTTTATTGGGAGGTGTGACTAATTTTTTTTTTCATGGATGCGTGACCCAAAAAAGTTTAGGAACCGCTGATCTAAGTAATATTGCTGAAAGTTAACCATATTATCTAATTCATGATATTTAAGACGTTCAGCGCCATGGTATTGACGTGTAGTCGACATCATTAACATTGTCCTGAATCAGGACTTTTGATCGGCAGTGTTACATTTTTAGCATTGGTATTTATTTTTTCCCCGATGTAACGACGTCATCAATAACATATTAACATTAATATACCATTTATACTCTATTATTATTATTGTTACTTGATATAATTAATTAATATTAATAAAAAAATGTCGACTTGAACGAATTGTACGATTTATTTTGAACTCATCTATGATAATGTTCATATCATGGTTCATGTTCGTAGAGGTTGCATAGGTACCTAATTATTTTTCATTGGCAATTATTTAAAGATTAGTTATTTTTTGTGCAATCTAATAAATTCCATTTTTAAACAAATTATTCCGGTTTATTATGATAGGTTATTATTAGGGCTCGAATTTATATGTAAATACTTATTTTCAAAATGACTTGATAAATTAATTTAGGTAAGTGATAAATTCGTTCCAAGAAATTTACAAAGAAATTAACTAGGTATATTTTATTTTACATATTTTTACATATTTTGTCATAAGAACAAATTTTTTTATATATTTCTCAATAATTTCATTTTTTCTTACATATTTATACCATTTGTCCATTTATAATTTATTAATAATACAATACAGGCAATTTCTCGTGTTTCCAAAAGTAAGTAAACAAAATAGTACCAATTATTGACTTTAATCTACGGTCGATACATGTTCCATATTTCGATATTTCAATATGTTCGACAAGAAAAATAACTTTAACTCAAAGTTTAGGACTCATAGAAAAAGCTGTAAAAAGCATAGAACAAGTACAAAGACCATTAGGAGTTGCAGTAAAAGAAAAAATGTACAGTGTATTAAACAAAAATCCTGGTTTAAATTGTCTAAAATTAATTAAAGATACATTGCAGAATGAATGGGGTAATATTACAGAATGACCTTTGGACACTGAAAATATGAAATTTGCACCCATTACCTCTGTTAAAGTCGAGCGCTCCTTTAGTCGATACAAATCTGTATTACAACAAACCATAGATAATTTAACTTTGAAAATTTGAACATGTATATAGTATCTCATTACTATCAAGATCAAGGTTCAATTTCATAATAATTTAAATTCAAGTGTCTTAATTTTTTTTTTTTTTTGTCATTTATAAAGGGATTTTTAATTTTTTTTTCTATTCCATATTTTCATTTTATTATCACATATAAAGCGATTTGTTATTACATTTATATTTATATATTGGTTTTTATTAATACATTTAAATCCATAAGCCCTACTTATTATCTACATGTTTCGTTCTACCTATACACTTTGAGTCATATTACTTACATATATTGTTCTTTAGTTGTTGATTATATCTTTTATTCGTTTAATAAATACAAAATAAGTACCTAGTTGTATAAAACCCTCTGTTCTTATGTAATCGTCTTATAGTCTATAGCAAGCATGTCAATTACGCGGCCCACGACTTATTATTTTGTGGCCCTCGGCTACTAATATTAATGGACAAAATAAAAAATGAATAATAAAAAAAAATTATAAAATATTAATCATGTGTTTCAACTAACTTAGATTCTTTGAGACAGGTATATATTTATATTTTGGTACACATTATTATATTTTATCTTCTGATAAACTTTAATCTAATCGAACAATTAGTGTTATTGATGGTTTTATATGTACAAATAATACCTTTGGAAACAAATCGTTCGACAACCAGCGTGTGTTCGAATTTAAATTTTCTTGCGTATATTTTACTACAAATTTAAAATTTAAAAATGTCTGTATCAAAACCAACTGGTAGTAATAAACGTAAATAACCGATGAACATAGTCAATTTCAAGAACATTGGGAATTGCAATATTTTTGTAGTGAAATCAATAATAAAATAATTTGCTAAATTTGTAAAAGTGTTATTAGTGTTCTAAAGTTGTACAATATTAAGCGACATTACGAACAACATAAGTCAAAATACGAGCACTATTAAGGGTTTTTAAGACTAACTGTAAGAACTAAAATCAGGATATAAACACCAAAAATTAATGTTCACTAAAATACCAAAAGAAAATGAAACTGCAGTAAAGGTTAGTTATGTGTTGTCAGAATTAATTGCCAAACATTCGAAACCATTCACCGAAGGTGATTTTATAAAAACGTGTTTGATTAAAACGGCTGAAATAATTTGTTCCGGAAATCTAAAAGCTTTTCAAAACATTTCATTAACAAGAAATACGGTTGCTGAAAGAATAACTGAACTTGCAATTTGAGTGATCAGATAAAAATAAAAATATCTAGTTTCGAGTATTTTTCAATCGCTTGTGATGAAACTACCGATATTGATGGCATAGCTCAGTTAGCTGTGCTTGCGATACGGAATTAAATATTTTTGAAGAGTTATTGGAAATTAAACCTATGTATGTACTACTACAAGAGAGGATGTATTCGTTTCTGTTTGTGAACTCTTAAAAAACTATGATTTACCTTTGGTAAAGTTATCGTCTGTGGCTACAGATAGAGCTCCTTCTATGACAGGAAAAAATAAAGTTTATATTGAAAGGTTACGAAAAAAAGCGAATGAAAATTTTGAACATACATTTCATAGAACATATTGTATTATACATCAAGAGGTTTTATGCACAAAAGTTATTAATATGGCACATGTAATGAGACCTGTAAGACAAATGGTCAATTTTATAAGATCTTGTGATTTAAATCAAAGACAATTTTCGATTTTTTTAAACGATTTAGAAAGCGAGTATTCAGGTTTACCAAACTTTACAGAAGTACGATGGTTATCATGCTCCACCGTATTAGAACGATTTTGGAAGTTAAAAGATGCAACACAAATATTTTTAGATTCTAAAGAACAAGATGTCAGCACTTTGTCGGATCCAATGTGTTTACAAGACCTATCCTTTATGATCGATATAATGAAGCACTTGTCAAATTTAAATTTAAAATTACAAGGAAAAGATCAAATTATAACAGCTATTAATGACCATATTACAGCTTTCAAATGTAAATTAAATTTATGGAAAACACAATTACAGAATGAAAATTGAACGAATTTCCCAACATGCATGACGTATAAAACAAATTATAATAAACCAATTTTCTACAAAAAATATTCAGAAAAAATTATACTCGTATGTTTGAAAACTGAATTCGAAAATAGATTTCAAGATTTCAAATATTTAGAAAGCGATTTTAAATTATTCACGTCTTTTTTTTAATAGACGCAGTAAAAGTTCCAGCACATTACAAATGGAACTAATCAAGATTCAAAATGATTCAAATTTAAAACCGAGATTCAATAAGGTTGGTGTACCAGATTTTTAAAATTTTTTGCCTGTAAGATATATAGAAACTCGCAAATTTGCGTGTAAAATTAAGTCTGTGTTTAATAGTACTTATCTATGTGAGCAGCTTTTCTCATTGATGAATATCAATAAATCACCCGTTAGATCCAGATTAATAACATTCATTTAAATTCAGTTTTAAAAGTGGCTTCATCTAATAATATATTTCTCCCGAAATTGAGAAGTTGGTGGAGGAAAAGAGATGCCAAATATCGTCCAAAAAAAATTATTAATATATTTTCTTTTTGTAATTAAAATAATATATATCTCATATATTATTAATATGACTTTTTTGAATATTCATTTTTTTATATGTATTTATACTTGTTGTGTCCATAAAGAATAAAATTGAAAAAATTGAAAAAATATACTTATTTTCGTAAAATATTTACGATGGCGGCCTAGGTAGTAAACTATTTAATATATTTGGCCCACTTGATACTTTAAGTTTGACATGCCTGGTCTGTAGGTATAAGAATATTTGGTAGAAGGGGATGGGAGAGCTAAAAATGATTCTTAAAATCCGGCCTTAATTATGCTAGGCACGGCACTAACTACCATTAAATGGTTAGTTTGTTCAAGAAACAAATAAAAAAAAAAAAATAATGGTTTAATTGTTCGGGAAATATTTCTATATAGCAATTATAGGAGTTTAAAATGTGTTCAGTTTCAATATTCGGCCTGTGTCATACACATATATTCTTATGTGACGATTCTATAGGATGAAATTCAGTTGAAAGATACAAACGTACAATGGATCTGACAATGTTATAGATAATTATAAAACGAAACTTTTTTATTTAATATTATAAAAATGTGTATAAATTGACATTAAACATTTTGCAAAAGAATTTTTACGTATACCCAAATCATTGCTAGCGAATTTAACGTAGTAAGTTGGACTTAACTAACTTTAATTAAAATCGAATTTTTGTACTTAACACGTAGTTCATAAATAAAATACAAGTATATTCATGCATAATCATTTTTTAATAAATTTAAGTTCAAAATTAATATAAAGTCATATATTCGTTTGGATAATTTTTAAATTATTATTTAATAGGTACTAAAATATAAAATAAAAAAATAAAATATCCATTAATAAAAAATTGACGATGTACATAATTACAAAATATTGATCTTTTATTAATTTTATTGATTTATTTAATACAGAACGTCTTCGGTAAATGCTTTCGATGATAATGATCAGTACATTTTAACATCAACTATAAAGTATAAATAAACCAATAAACCTATATTATTTGTGTATGTTTGCTTTAATTTATGTATGGTATCGAATAACATGCATAAGTGCGATAAATTATGGCCATTGACAAGACTTTACGAAACCACGTAACTTATAGATACATTCAAATTTAAAACATTTGTATTATTTTAACTAAAACAGAAGAAATACAAATTTAATTTAGCGGTTAATTTCTGTGAACCACGGTAACGTGCAAAAATATTTATATGGTAACAATAACTTGTGAAAACCATGCGCTAAGATAACTTCACTAATCAAGTTCATGATAACAATATCTATCATAAAATTAAAAATTGATTTAGAATTTTATGTCAATTTTCAAGTGAATTGTGTACTTTAAAATTCAATACTGCAATAGTTATAAATTACAATAATTTTATATAAAAAAATTAAATTCAATAATAATTCATAAATATGGCAGTGGATATGGATTTAAAAAATGTAAGTAAAACAATTAAAATAATTATTGATTAGCAATAATGTAAGTATAGTAAATAAAATATTCATAAATATATATATATACATATATATATATATATATATATATAAAATTATTTTGAAATTAAATATTAACAATTCAGGAAATTATAGGAAACAAGAACATTATAATTAATTGTTTTTTATCTTCATAAAATAAAAGGTTTTCATTAGCAGTTTTTGTCATATTTATGTACATGTCTCGTACATAATTTAGTTGTGTTTCATAAAAATATTAACTAACACATATTGTCGAACTCATCAAAATATTTCAAAAATATTTTACTGATTTATATACATTTTTGTAAAATGAATATTATTACAAACAGTTTCATCATTAAAAAAAATATATATACAGTAATTTAAAGGTAAATCACAGAAGTACATTTTTTAGTATTATTGAGCCTAAAATAAAAATATCATCTTTTAATTTTCTGACTCACAAAACTGATTGTTATCTTGTTTTATATTTTATCAATAATTTTTTTTATAAATGTCTACATATGTTTTTGGTAACCTTATACCTATATGCTTATTTTATTTTTATTTAATATATATATATATATATTTTTATATAATATGATTGTTTTAGGCTTTCAAAGAACTTCATGAAAAATTATTGTATGCATCTCAAAAAATAAAGTTGGCTGATATGCAAATTGATACTCTTCGTCGAACAAAGCAACTCAATATTCTTACTAAACAAGAACTAGAAGTATTATAAGCTATTTTTTTAATATATTTATGTATATAATTATAAAAAAAACCATTATATAATAGTTCTGTCAAATTTTGTAAAAGCAAAAATTGAATCATCAGAACCCAAAAAAGTGAAAGAAGAAGTTATTAGTTTTATTATAATATCTACAATATAAATACTGCTAATTATAAAAATAATTAATGTATGCTATAGCCTATATTATTGAATACTTCTAATAAGAGTACTTAAGGGTATCACATATTAAATTAAATAAAAGAATAATAAAAAAATTAAAAATAATATTATAACTAATACATTTTATTTAAAAATATGTATGATATTACTAAAATGAAATTCAATTTTTCACTGAAACAGTGTTAATAACATTTATTTTCCATGGTTCTTTGATTATTAGTATATGGTTATTAGTTACTTATTTTAATTTTCAATATCTAACAAGTATACATTTAACACTTAATATTTCTCTAAAGAGATACATTGAAAGCAATTGTGTTTTAAAAATATTTTCTAATATTGTGGATTTATTTATAAAAATATTTTGATTATGTTTTTGATTTGACATATTTTATTATTTTGCAATATAGATAATTAGTCATATATAACTACTTTTTACCAGTAATCTTTAAAAATAATTACACTACTAAAACTATTATTAATGATAAAAAACATTTTATATTCTATGAATCAATTATTGAAAGTTACATTTATCACTGAATAACTAATTTAAAAAAATAATCATATTTCTGAACATGTATACTTAATTATTATTGTTTTTCCTTTTTCCACATCTGTAGACAATTCCGAAAGATGTAAAGACATATGAAGCTTTAGGCCGAGCATTTGTTTTAACACCAAGAGAAGAAGTTTTTAAGAACTTGGATAAAGTCAATACAGATACAGAGCAAAAAATAAATATTTTAGAAGTAATTATACTATAAATTAATAATAACCAAGTATTGAGTTATTTTATTTATTTCAGAATAGTAAACAATATTTGGAAGCAAATTTGAAGGAAAGTGAAAATAATTTGCGTGAAATGGTGCAACGTAAAAGAGATGTTGGTGGTGATAAAGAAAATAATCAACCAAGCAGTTCTAAAGCTTGATAATATAATATACGTTTATGTTTTATAAATTTTATAATTAACAATACATTTATTTAATTCTACAATAATATGATGTTTTATATCAAAGAAAAATAATTGAATATTAAAACTAGAATCATATTACATATTTCATGTATTCATACTTTCTTTTAAATTAACAACATTTTAAATGTATTATTTATACCAAAAAAATTATTTCTATAACAAATCTGTCATAACTTATAATCCTTATAATCTCTTTATTTACGAATAAATAATAATCATATATTTGATCTTGATTATTATGAAATTTATCATGCTTTATTTTTTATTCTTATAGTTAAATTGTTTTAGTCCTTATGAAGTAAAACAAATAATTTATCAAATACCATGTATAATTGTTAGTTTAATTATAACTAACCAACCTACTATCATTTGTGAATAACCAATACATAAATTTGCTAACACAATTATATTAAATTCTATAGAACTTTTTTGAAGCATGTAATTAGATTTAAAAAAAGTTAAATTTGCTATATTTTATTTATTGATCAAAAACTTAAAAACATTCAATATTTTTAGTATTTAATAGTAATTTAAATAGTATTTTGACAATGACATTTAAAGACATTTACACAGTTGCTCACCCAATATTTGTATTTTATCAGGTGATTTATTTTTATTTTCTACATTAGACATTAGTTATTTGTCGACAAGGCTTCAGGTTTTTGATTTCAATATTTAATTTGGAATTATTGATTTATGCATAAAAAAAATAGAAATATTTAATAAAAGGTAAATTCATTATTTTTAATTTAGATTATAACTCCAAAATGTTTTATTTTCTTAATGAATAATATAAAATTTACTTATCAAACTAAATAGTAATAATTGGTTTTAATGAAATTCAAGCAACTAGAAGTTTTTATCATAATAATAATTATCTTGTTCCAATCAATATCAAAAATGTAAAGAGTATTCTGACATTTTAATAATTATTTTCTTGTTTTGACCAACTTTGTTAAAAATGTTATACGTTGAGTGTTATTATATTTTTACACGTATAATATCGCGTTGTATTAACTTAGCATAACAATATTTTTTAAATGTCTATTATATTAGTAAATAATAACTTGATTTCATTGGATTTTTTAGTCGAATCATTTTAGACTAAAAGAGATAAACATTTAAACTGTTATAGAGAAAAATAAATTTTTTTTTCCTTTTAAAGTTCGAATTAGATGATTTTAATCGATCCTTTACATACAATGAACCGATCACCATGGTCCTATTTTTTAAAAGATCGAATCGATTCATTGTTATTTGTTGTTTCGATTATGTAATACAAATTAAAAATTATTACACATTTTACATTTTCACTTGGAACACAGGCAAAACAATCTTTTCATTCCGATTTAAATCGTTTCAAAATATCGACTTATTTTCAAGAATCGCTCATCACTAATTCAAATAAGGGATTCATTATTATTCATTGTGTGTTACTAGATGTGTTTTCACTCAATTATTATTATTAGTTAGTTCACTGTTGGAATTAATTACCTGCATTTCTTTTAGTTGTTATCTTAATTGTTATTATTGTTAATATTCATATTTCATTATGTTTTGCTAATTTTCTTTACAAGTTGTTAATATTAATTGTCAACCACTGCTTATTTTTAAATTGGACATTGGTCCGTAATAATTAAATAAATGTACAGATGTAAGAAATGGGAAGCTTAATTTATTCCGAATTTGTTTTTATTGCTGTTTGAATCGAAGACAAAGACGTGTGTTGATCACGCGAGAGGGAGCGAGCGGCTGAGAGGATTTCGAATAGATTTTCAAACACCTTTTCCGATCGGTTTGTTTTCCCCGAACACAAATCGGGTTCAAAAGGTTTCGAACCGGCCCTATGCCTTTTACGTAAACACGTACAAGTCATCGATAGTCAAGTCTGTTTTATCCGTTGTGCCGT
>NW_020273107.1:552205-661894 GCF_003268045.1 Sipha flava
TTTCTATTTCATTTCAGTTCGACCAGACCGATAAAATGAAAACCGGGTTTTGTTTTTCGAGTTTGATGTAAGAGTTTTACCGATGCTTTGCTTGCCACTGCCGAGTTGCATTCGCCGAACGCGATACGCATCTGAACGCGTTCCGTTATTCTCCCGCACACGATTGCATCCCACGACCGATCTTAAATATCGTTACGAAATATTATTTCGATATCAGATCCGTTGAATGTCGATCAATACGGTAACCATCATCTCGTACGTTCGGGTGCTCTTCACGCGCTACATTGTCACATAGTCTCCGTTTTCGCGTGTATTTCGCATGTCTAAATTTACCTCCAGAAATAAGAATGGAAACAGCTTATCAATTTGTACCAGTTACTGCAAGTAACATGTAGGACTACGTGGGGGTCATATATCATAGAGATGCCTCGTTGACCTTGTTATTTTTTACTCTATTTGAAAATTAATTTTTCCTTTTTCGTCTCATCAATCATCTCGATCGACTTGTATTTGTTTGAAACTAAAAATGTTTTATTTTTTTACTTTAGTTACGAAAAGACGTAGTACCTAAAACAGCCGAAAATTTCCGGGCTCTCTGCACTGGTGAAAAAGGTTTTGGTTACAAGGGTAGTGTCTTCCATCGTGTCATCCCCAACTTCATGTGCCAAGGTGGTGATTTCACCAATCACAATGGCACTGGAGGCAAATCCATCTATGGAGCTAAGTTTGGCGATGAAAACTTTACTCTTAAACATATAGGACCCGGTATGAGATCACATAATTTATATTTTAACTAGAAACATTTACTAATATAAGCAAATGTATTTTTATAG
Organism: Sipha flava; assembly: GCF_003268045.1. Taxonomy (NCBI): domain Eukaryota; kingdom Metazoa; phylum Arthropoda; class Insecta; order Hemiptera; family Aphididae; genus Sipha; species Sipha flava. The sequence goes on from NW_020273107.1 coordinate 553,039, forward strand.
GTATTTTATCAATGGCTAATGCTGGTCCAAATACTAATGGTAGTCAATTTTTCATAACTACAGTCAAGACTACGTGGTTAGATGGTAAACATGTTGTGTTTGGATCTGTTACCGAAGGTATGGATGTTGTAAAAAAATTAGAGAGTTATGGAACTGACACTGGAGAGACCAAAAAGAAGATTGTTGTTGCAAACTGTGGAGAACTTTAATAACAATTTTTTTTTTTTCATTTAAAAATAATATGCTGAGCAAACATTATTCAATGAATGGCAACATTCCACAACCTTTTTATTATTATATAATTAATTTTCTCCATTTTCTTAACATTTTTTTTACTATTATATTTTTCAATTCATATATTTACCCTAAATTGTTTAGAAAATTATAACAAGCTGATGATAATTTTTAGATGAAGAAAAAAACAATTATTAATTATTATAAAAACTCTTTATATATTTTTTCATCTAGTGTTACAACAGTGGCTAAAAAAATAATAAATAGCAATTTAAAAACTAATGTTGTATTTTTATTTTATATATTCTTCATTGGTTTGATTATTTTAATTTATTTTTTACATATATAAATTTATTAATCTTTTGTCACAAATTATTTATAGAAAATATTACATATGAAATATTGATGATTGAAAACAATATTTTTTTTATAATTTTTTGTAATTTGCCTAATATTAAAAGATATTACTAATGAAATATTAATAGCCCACTGATATACCTTTCAATGTTTATGTATGGTTAAAATATAATAATCAAACTAATTAAATATACGTACAAACAAATTAATAGTTAAAAAGTAATTATTTTTATAAAATATTGTAGTCAATTTTAAACGGAAAATATTTATTTTGGACAATATCAGAAGTCTAAAGAACAAAACTAAGTATATGGTCCCAAAAGTAATTTACCTATAAACATTTTTTATAATGGTTAGGTTAACATGATTTCAACGTTTTGTAATTCATTATTAAAATCACAGTTAAGTTATCAACAGAATTAAGTTAAATATTACCCAAATGACATTTTAATGTTAAATGCATTCAAGTAAACAAATCATACAAGTATGAAGAAAATTGAGTCATGATTAATAATTATATAATGGTTGGATATATAATTATCAAATAATTATGAAAAAACAAGATAACTATCAAATTGAAGCATAACGACATGAAGGTCCCCTCTTTATCTCATTAAAATGACTTGCAATGAATAATGACCATTCTGTTCAGTCTCCCACTATATATTAGTTGGGATTTATAAACATATTAAGACGTAAAAAAAAAAAATCCTGTGTGGGAAACATAAAACAATAATGGGTTATAGAAAAAAAATAACCTAATCCTCACTGCCTTGAAAAAATGGATGTGTTTGTGTTAGTTAATAACACCATTAAAATTAATATTTTTAATCAAACAAATTCATAAAACTGCATATAAAATGGACTAATATCTGTTTTTAATATTATAAGATTTTAATACATTTATTTTTTCGGGGGTATTTGTTAAGTCAAATTTTTTTAAATTAATTTAATTTAAAATATAATTTCATAATGACTAAATTTAGCAACTAAAAATAAAATAACACGCGCATTATAAAGTACATTCCTCAATATATTTGTGTGTGTATTTTGTAGACTTGCATACAATAATAATAAGTTATTACGATGCCAACTAATTCTACAGATTTCTTGAAAAACTTGTGGATATTAGTATTATTTTTTTAATTATTAATTTTACTATCTGATAGTGAGTTATCATAAAACAAATAATTATTTTTAACGTCAGCACTTCAATGTTAATAATGGTATTTTATTAAACTAATCTCTGGTACTAGTGAGATAAATAACTGATAAATAAATAGACGCCACTTATGGCTCATCAATGTGATGTATTCTTTAGTACCTATCAGTTATTGTTATTATGATTAATTGTATTGTGTTAGTTGTTGGGATACACTCAACAAAGACACATCCTGGATGAGGAATTCAGGAATCAAGCCCTCGTCATCATAACATTTTATGAATTAAATTTTTTGTTTAATGTGAAAGAATGAGTACAAGGTCGTCCATTTTTAAATGCTTAAAACATTGTAACTGATAGAAGTGAAAAATATTTGAGATGGAATCACAAATTAAATCTAAAGCCACTCTCAGACAAAAATCTTAAAATCTTAATTTCAATTCATCTTGTATCAAAAAATTAACATAAAAACCATTTCCTAATTATGATTAATATGAACGTTAGAATAATATTTAAAAAATAGATACTTATAAGTACCCGGGTATCGTATTGTCAATATTTTCTTTTTACGGTTTATGTACGTATTTTACGTCACTCGATTTAAGTAAACAAATGTATGGGTTAACATCATAAAAAGTAAACCATCTTTTTAATTTAGCAATTTTTATAGCTTACATGTCTTTGTTTACCAATGTAAACCTTTGTAGTTTCCTATTTTGTTATTATACGAAAAATATGCATTTGTCCAACTGAACTTGTTGTAGTCATTAATACACCTATTACCTACTTTCCGTACATTACAAGGTCGATGTATTTGTTTTATGATGTTTTTGACTATTTATTTTTGATATTTAGCGTCAAACATTATTAACATTGCTCTAGTTGTAAATATAATTAAAAAAAATTATAAATATCACATTCAGTAAGTTAGTAACGGAAAAATAATGTTAAACAATTTAATTTACTTAAAAATGTTCTAATAAAGTTAATATATAAAAGGTCATATAAACGTGTAAATGTTTTACCTTTTATAAATAAGAATCAATATTACGTATGAACTTTAAAATAATATGAAACGGGATAATTATTATTATTATTATAACAGCTGGATTATATTTTTTCAAAATATTAACGTCTAAAAATGAAATTCTAATGAAAAAAAATCCTTACAGTTGTCGGCTTTTACTTGTCATTACAGTTTCTATTCTAATAAATTATTTTTACAACACTTGACATACAGTATTAAATGTGTGTATTGCAGTTTTCTATAAGATGCCATGACATTTTTTCTTCCAATTCTCACTCACATTAGTCAGGAAGTGTCTCGAATGGACGTTTTCACAGGACACAAAAACATTGATGCACATTGACACTAATCTAACCTAACCTAAATCCAAGTCATAAATTAGTACCCTCATTTTATTTTGTGTTAACATTATTGTTTAAAGAGGATTATTATTATTCTTATTATTATTTTTATACTGTAACCTTTAACTTTAGTTTAGAATTAAAATATTTTATGTCAGTCCCCTCACCACCACGGATTGCCACGAGGTATCATTTTAGCGTTCATAGGTAAGTTGTTTACCTAATGTATCCCTTTGCGAATTTCGCCGATGGGAGGAGTAACACGTTTGTGCACAATACACAAATTTTGACCTGAAAAATGGCGACTCGTTTGCGTACAACTTGTAAATTGCAGTGCCTTATAATACGATACGATTTATCTTGAACATTTCAATAAGATATGCGAAATCCCAAAAGTTTTTAATTAACTGGTGTGCGGATGTTTCAATTAAGTTTTGAATTATCTTATAACTATATGCTGATTGTTTAGTTGAACGTGTAATGCTATCGAGTTTCCAGTGTTTTAATCATTTTATTTCTTGTAATACCTACCATGGATATTCAAATATCAAATGTTTTAGAATCGCGCAGAGGTAAATGTTGTTTTGATATTGAAAACCATAAGTATAGTGAGTTCTGTGTTTTAAAATCAGACAATCTGTTGTTTAGATGTTGTACAATATACGCGCTTATCTGCGGCACTGGACCGATGAAAAAGTTCTTGTTCAACGTCTTCGAGCATAGGCTTTCGTAGACGCTTTGTACTGTTTGTTGAGCCAAGCACAACTGCTTCGTCGATCTCATCTTTATTTTTAATAATTGTTGACAGTGTTGATTTAGGAATGCCAAATTTCTCGGCAATTTTTGATTTAAATAGTGCACTTTTTTCTACTTCTACTAAAATGAGCTGTTTAGTTTTTAAATCAATAGACTTGCTTCCTTTTTACACTCATTTTAGTCGACACGGACGTACAAATTTAAACAACAAATCACCGACTAAATCAATTTAAAACTAATCGATATTTGATAGAGCAATAATGGATTTGATCGTGCGATTAGCACCGAACTAGATTGCACACATAAATACATAGAGAATAAGAGATAATATATCGATAAAACTGCTTAGCTGTATAAAAGATATACGTATAGAATAATAATAACGTAAATATAATACGTATGTATGTAATTCCCGTAATAAAACGAAAATATGTAGAAAATTATATTTTTCTGTTCGTGTTAATCAATACGAACAATCAAAATGGTTCCTAAAATTTGTTCGAGTTTCGTGTTAACCGAAAAATTCGCATAAGCCAAGAAAAAAAAATCCTAAACATTAAAGTATATAGGGTCTTTCCTGGGACCGAAAAACTGGTTCGCGTTATCCAATATTTCGTGTTAACGAGGGAGTACTGTACTATATTATACTATAGTATTATATTAAACGTACAAATGTATATGTTTACATGTATAAATACATTATTTATAATGCCTAAATAATTATTAAAATATACATATATATTATGTATAATATATACGTATTTTTCGTTAGTATTAGGTCAGGCCATAGCCTGACTGGCCTGACCCATAGTTTCACCTATGTACACGTTCCATGCATTTAGATGGGAGTTGATTTTAGAGCTGCGTTTTGTGGTTTTTCATCCATTTGATTGCGTTTTTAAGTAACCTTCGGTCTTTATAACTTCGGCTGTTTAAGCACTTCATAAAATTATAAATAGATGGATATGGGTTATAAAGTTGATCTTTCAAATGACGGTGGTATGATTCTGGACCATTAGTAGTCCTTGGCTCGTTTAAAGATGCCTCTGCCCAGAGGTGCGGTGGATATCTACTGTCATTTTCAAAAAAATTTGCTAAAATATAATCAGAAAACGCTGATACTTTATCATCAGGGCTCGGGACTTGTAGCACTTAAAATCATTAAAATAAGCGCTGAAAACATCATTATATGCACTAAAATAAGCATTTAAAAATTTTTAAATTAATCAAAAATATTTATTAAAAAAAAAAAAAAAAAAAAAACTAAAATAAATAAATCTCCACTTTTAAGACTATAAGGATTTCATGAATTTTCCAAAAAAAATTTCTAAAAAATAAAATGTAAACTTATCTTTCTGTTTTTGATCATTCTGACGTTTGACACTCAGTTCTATTTTCAGCGTTGGAATATTTTTGTTAACTCTACAACAATGCCTCGGGCGGCGAATTATTTTTATTTTTAATTCTATTAAAAACGACTTTGCAGGAGAAAACTATAAAGACGTAAAAAAAACTGGTCAAATAAGCAAAAATAATCAGAAAAACTGGAAAAAAGCATTTTTTTTAAATTGCTGAAAAAAGCAAAAAAAAGGCACTTTCAAATTTCATAATTGAACATGTAACTTGACATACACTTCTATAGCACTCTGCTACATTAAGTCAATCCATAAAAATAAGCAAATGCTTTAACTCCCGAGCTCTGCTTATCATTATCAGAAGCATTAGAAAGTAGTTCATAAAACGCATTAGAAATTTCAGTGGAAGGTAAAAAAGTAATCAATTTGAAATGTCTGTTTAATTTTTGTCAAATTCAATTTTAAGATCAAGAATAGGCCAGCATAAACTAACAGGTTTAGCTTTGCTGCATGTGCATAAAAATATTATAGTATACATTGATGAAACAATCAACAAATTTGCCAAAATGAAAAAAAGAAATATGGAATTTGTTATTTGACTACTTACCAACCTTATGTTTTCTACTTAGATATTTGTTAAATTAAGTTACCTATCTTAATTGTTTTTTTAAGTTTTTAAAAAATAATTAAAAGGTACTATTGCAACTATGATTATTTGTTGTTGTTTTTAAACAGGATTCAGACTGAAGGTACAATTTTAATATAGAAACTATTTGTGTTGTTATTATTAATACTTATTTTATATACAGTACGTTTTAAATATATTTATTAAATAAATACTTAATTCAATTTGGTACTTGTATTTTTATTTATTCACTCGAATGAGCAACAGGAAAATGAGCTGTAGGTAATGAACAGTAAATTATTTTTAAGTTTGTATTGAAGAAAAATTAGTTTCCCCCTACCCCATGACCTAAACTCAAATACGTGCTTGCTTAGAGGTTGAAATGCGTTTTTCGATGGCAGATAACGAAAATATTCATCTGCCCACGAGGAATATCACGAATAACGTACCCTCTCACAAAATCTCGTTCACCTATGACACAACGATAATGTTATTAGTAAGGAACGGATATGTAAATCCTTTTTTTTTTAATATTTATAAATTATCTTCCTTCTATTTTAGATAGCCCAGTAAATATTTTAATGTTTGCAGATGATGTTAAACTTTACTGTCAAATTAAATCCTCTGATGACCATAACTTTTTGCAATCTAACTTAAATTAACGGGTTCCATGGAGTGAACGTAACTATCTTTCTTTCAATTATGATTAATGTAAAATTATAACTTGCACACGTAGTAAAAGTGCTTTATTTCATAATTATTTCATTAATGAATATCCTCTGGAAAAATGTTTTTCAATTAAACATTTGGGTATTTATTTTGAATCTAATCTATCATTTAAATTAAATCATAATATGATAATCAATAAATCCTATAGAACGTTAGGATTTATAAATAGAAATACCAAAGACTTTAGAATCCATTATGTCTAAAAAACTTGTATTGCTCACTAGTAAGATCAAATCTTGAATATTGTTTTTTAATTTGGTCTAATCATTATTCTACTGATATTAATGATCTAAATAATATTCAATTTGATTTTTTAAAAAGATTGTTTACATAATTCCCTATAAAATTTCAAGAGATTCTTTTCACTTGGTTCAAGATTGTTCAAGATTATATAAATATTGATTCTCTTCAAATTAGGCGCGATTTAATGGATATAATATTAATTTATGATATTTTAAATGATTTCATAATCTGTGCAGATATTCTAAATTTAATTGGTTTCAGAATACCAAATAGAAACACAAGAAATTTAGATTTGTTCTATATACCCAAATTTAATACTAACAGTGGCAAAAATTAATTTTTTTCCAGAACTCTTTTAATTGCTAATAAAACCTATGCGGTTCAAGATTTTTTTGTTTTATCTCGCCAGATCTTTAAAGATAATACTCTGCTATTTTTGGAACATGAAGCTTAATTTTTATTCTCTATTTTTACTATTTTGTTATATTTGTTGTTGTTTGTGTTATCTTAAAAAAATTTGTATTATTATGTTATTTCATTGTTCATTACTCATAGATATTTTTAATTTTTATAATTCTTTTTACTTTGTGTCATTTTAACTTTGTTTTTTTTCACATACATTTTTTTGTTTTGTTAAAGGGTTTACACCTGTTGCATATTCAAATAAATAAATAAATGCACATTTTTATTAAAACAACATATTAAAGATTCGATAAGAAATGTTCATAATTTATCAAATAGAATATTCCTATTAAAATGATGCTACTTTTATTTTACATAATTTTACATATTTCACTAATTTGTAAATATTTTTAAACATATTTTACATTACATCATTCATACGTTTTCTTCATACGAAAATACAAGAAATTATTTCAAAACTAGATCCAGAAACTTCTATCGCTATTGAAAAACTCAAAATATTATGCAAAATGAAACATAAAAAAATAATTTAATTTTCATCTAAATCTATCTAAATGGAAATATTTTTCAGATGTAATTAATATAGCATTTTCATCTTCAATTTTTAAATTCATAGATTTAGGAAAAATTTCATTTAAATTTTCGAATGTATAATTATTTTTAGATATATAATATTTTTTATTTTCTTTAAATATTATACCTTCAACAAAGTTCAATGTTTTAAATATAATATTTGGATTTTTTTCAATGAAAAAAATTTGTAAATGGTTTATTACAATCCCATTCAATACCTAAATATTTTGATTATTCTTAATTAAACTGATTTTTTTTTTTTAATTTTGTTAACATTTATGTGTTATTTTATTTATCTGTAAAAACCATAATCTACGTATGGCACTTTTATAATGATTTCATAATTATCGCTCAAATGTAGGTTTTCTTCTTATTCGTCGCATTGGCCTGCAGAAGACTTATTTATATAAAACATATAACCAAAGTTTCTAATTTTAAATCATCTACATTAAGTATAATTCAAATTATTTTAAACTTGGATATGTATTTCAAAATAGTATGTATTTCGTTTGCAAAAATGTAATTTAATAACATTTTAAAATTATCCAACTCATATTTATAAACATCTACAAATTTAAATTAAATCAAATCATATTTTATCTGCAGTAAATTTATTAAATTAAAATAATTGAATAGCTGGTTGAAAAAAAGAAGTTTGTTTAATGTTTAAATATACTATTGAACATAAATATAGTAATAAAAAAATTGTTGATTTTATAGCAGCAAAGTCTGATTTTAAATAAAATTTGATTATAACACCACGTCCAAACACCAACCGTTTTGGATCCAAAGATTTGAACACAGCAAGGAAGGAGGACACGAATTGTACAGCTCAACTGAAAGCGAATCTTGTAAAGCAGTATCAAGCTCAAAAACAATGAACACTAAAATCGCTGACGGGCAAAATCTAAAAAACATTAAAATGGAGGAATGGAAAAAGAGGAGGGAAGAAGGGTGGAACAAGTGGATACAAGATTATGACCCAATATGGAAGAAGGGCATTGATGATATATTTCAACATAAAACAAATCTTTTAAAGCAGTATCCAAAAATAACAATGAACACTTTAATCGCCGACAACAAAAAATTACAAAACAGTAAAACAGAAAAATGGAAAAAGAGGAGGGAAGAAGGTTGGAGCAAGTGGTTAAAAGATTATGACCCGATAAAGAAAATGGACACGAATTGTATACCTCAAATGAAACCGATACAATTAAAGTGTCCAGATCCAAAACCAAAAAAACAAAAAAAAACAATGAACCTAAATGAGACAAAAACAATAAACACAAATAACGCTGACAGTCAAAAACCAGAAAAAAAGGTTCTGAAAAGTAAACGTGAATGCAAAAAGCATTATGAATCATATTGGCAAATGACAAGGAAGGAACACATGAATTGGTTGGCTCAACCGAAAGAGATTAGATTAAAGCCGTGGCCAGATCCAGAACTCGTACGAGAATTGCCAATAAAAATCGAACATCATACTTTGCACGGTAAAATTCCTCCGAGAATAGAATACTTGGCCAGACCAAAAGTTTATAAGCCGCGGCCGGAGCCGCCTGCAATAACTCCTACTATCAACGGTTATTCCAAGAAAAGAATGGAGGAACTAGCCAAACCGAAGTCATTAGTAGGGTACATACACGCGAGGTGCTTGGACACCGAAGAAAAAGAAATCAGATACTTCAATCCGAACCGGTACCACTCGAAAATTACTCCAAACGAAGCCATGAAGTTCCGAGAGGAATGGACCGAGAAAAACTCAAAACCAAAAGTACGAATTATTGAATTTCCAGAAAGAGACAAAAGAAGGTTGTCGTTCCAACAAGCGAATGAATTGACGGAAAGACTGACCAAAGTGTCAGATGAGAAAAAAGAAATGATGGCACAAAAACCGTATGTTCCTAAAAGAGAACCTCGGCCTCCGGGAAAGCATATAGTACCCTTAAATCTTCCGTGGATTGATCGGCTGTCCAAGCCTAGAAAACTGTTGTCGGTAACAATAATGGACATGGAATACGACCCATACAAGATAAGTAAACGCACTTTGAGGGCCAAAGCAACAAAACGGATAATCGAATTGGCCCGCCCAAAAGTGGTTAACACTAATTCCCAGATACAGTTCAAGGAAAATCCATATGCGGTGAATCCAAGAGCTTTGGTGTACAAAGCAACCAAACGTATAAAGCGGCTGGCACAGCCCCGCATACGGAATTAAATGATTAGTCGTAAACCTTTGGCTGTACAATATACTGTGTTTTATTAGGTATCTTATTATCAGACACGGACTGACTGGCATTTATTATGTTGTCTCACCGCCCAACAAACGGAAAACGTTTCAAATTTGCGATTAGCAATTAGTGATGTTTTAGCTTTAGTATTAGAATTAACTGGCCTATGATCAAACTTTAAGGGATAAACATTATCTGTGTTCTGTTAGCCGGTTATTTCGGAATTGGGTCCCGAATTTAATATTGGGTCACGAATTATTTTTGGTACTACACTAGTTGGGCCTTGAATTATTTAGGTATTCACTAGTTCCTTAATATTTTTTGATAAATACTACACTATACTAACATTTTTCTTCCCATTTTAATGATCTATTTATGATCTATTTAGACCACAGATATGGCTAAAAATATTTTTTATAGTTTTTTTTTTTTTTTTGACTTTTAGTTTCTTTTCCATTAATTTTTATTTATATTATAAAATGATTTTAACATTTTTAATATTTTTTCATTTACCTATACGGCTATAATTATATTATATAATATGTATATACAAAGACAGTCCTAAGTCTGTTAAAGTAGGAAGTAAAATGTTAGTATAATGTAGAACTTGCCAAAAAATATTCAGAAACTAGTTTCATACCTAAAATAATTCAGGATCCAACTAGTGTAATACCTATAAAAATCCGGGACCCAACTAGTACACTACCAGCGATTAGCCCCTAGTACTTGGGACCCAACTCGGATGCTCCGACGTACAACATAGCAAATATGCGTTCAGTGATTCAAATGTAGTGAAGTTAGCTTTAATATTAGAGTAAACTGACCTATAATCAAACTTTAAGGGAAGAACATATACTGTATTTTTTTGGTTTTTTAGGTTCTTCATATACTTTTGTATATTATAATTATTATACTACTCAACGTTGTGTTTCAGGTGCGCAATTACAAATACAAATGCTAAATATAATAAATATGACGAGTAGATTATACAATTTAATATTTTCTCGATTTCAATTGATGTATTTGCCATTACGATAAAACTGTTTAGTGAATCTTTAATTGAAAATTTAGTGAAATATTTTCTTCTATTTAAATCCGTGAAGTTCTTAAATCTTAAAGTTGGAAAAAAAGAGCATGAAGAACATACAATACCAAAGCGTTTTTATAATCTGAAAAAATAATTATTTTTTAACTAAAAACACTAAAAAGTCTAAAATGAGCTTATTTACATTCAAAGGAAAATCAAAAACATTTTTCAGGAAATAGTGATTGATGAAGAATAAATATTCTACCAATAATTAATAATTATATAGGTATTAGAATAGTATTGTTCAAGCATTTAAAGTTTAAGTAGAAGATGATGCAATATGAAATGGTTTAGTTAATTTCAGCATACATAGAATTCCACTATTCTATACATTAAATGCAAATACATAATAAATTCAAAATTTGTTTTCTATAGATCAAAATGTTCATAAAAATATTGTGTTTATGATTGTATAATAATGGAAACATGTCTACCTATATAGGTTGTTTTTAAAACAAAAAAAGATAGCAAGAAGATAGAAAATTATCTTTTCTGAGATGCAATAATTATCATATTTACTTTAAATTGAATGTGACAAAAGTATACATAAACATAGAAAATTAAGACAATATAATATAGTGGTTAACTATACATATAAAAAAAAAACAACTGTGTAAAATATAAAATAGCTCGTTATAATATTAAAGTCGAAACTAATTTTCTGGTGCATTATTCATATTCATCATGCTTTCTAATATTTTTCAACAGCTAGGGTCCTTTATATGCTCATCTTTTATTTGTACCAGCTTAACATATGATTTTTCATGACTACTTAATAAATCAGTATACTTCTCATGTATCCGTTTGAAATCAATATCAATCTTAAAAATATATTATTAAATTAAAATATGATTTAATTAGGTAGGTACAACATAGTACACTACAGCAAATTAGATTTTCAAAACTTTATCACTGTCACTACAAATTAAAACTTAACCATTTTCCTATTTTTAATTGATTATTATTATTTTTTTTTAAGATTTCGTATGTTCTATTAATTAGTATAATTTATACATTTTACTAATAATCATATACCAACCAAAGTTTAATATTAAAGCTATTTTTTGTATATAAAAAAAAAATTAAAGGATTCCTACAATATATTTTTAGTTAGGTAAGAAGGTAACTATTACATACTATATAATATCATTATTATGTTTGTAATCTTAATAAAAATATGTTTTTTTTTTTACTCTTTTAAAATATTAATATCAATTTACTTACAAGTTTATACCCTAATGGTTGCATATACTGAGGCCATGTCTTATGGATTTCTGAATATGAAAAATTAATTGTTTTAAGATGATTCAAACGATAACCAATAGTTTTTGCCCAAATCATTTCAATATCTGGCTAAGTTAACTCTTCATGTTTCAAATTGGCATTAAGAATTTCCGCATCTTCTTCAATTACTAATAAAACAGGAATTAAATAATTAAGTTAAATTAAATGCATATAAAACATAATATAGTTACTTATTTTCATATTTATGTTTCCAGAAATCCTAGAGGGCGGCTTACTATTTTCCTGCACATATGACACTTTTGAAGACATCAATCCATGACTTTTTAAGCTTCTTTATTTTTTAAAGTACTTTGCATAAAGTTTTACTTTTGGACACATTTTCAATTCACTTCTTTCAAAGTATATTTCCTATCAAAAAAAATGTTATAATATTTAATATATGCGATGTACTTTTATTTCTGTAGTAAAGGTTCTAAATATTATATCTGACATCTGATTAGCCAAGGCAGTAGACCTGGGAAGTTGTTTTTCAAACAAATTGACTATTATCAAATCAACCAAGAGATTTCTACATGCTTCATTTGTTTTTATTTGATTCATAGTAACTAATGAACTAACCTTCTTTTTAAAATTTCATCAAGAGAAAACTCTGGTAATGGTTCTGATAATCCTGCTAATAATGAACTTGATGGTGGGGGGGGTGTAAATGAAGTCGTAAGGGGATTTGAATTTGAATCATTCCACTTGGTGTCTTGCTACTGTTTTACATAATACTCAAATTGTATATGAATACCAAGAGGATACTTCTGCAGTAGTTTTTTAATTTGCCTACTATTTATATACAGAAAAGCTTCTTTGTCCATATATTCATCTTTATCTATTCATCTATTTATCTATTTAAATCACATCATTTATATTTTAGTTGAAGGTATAATTTTATTCTTAGAAAAAAGTATGAATAAATATTTAAATTGAGACATGTAGCACAAAATACAAAAAAAAAAAAATAATTCAAAATCAGTCAATATTCATGAATTTATTTTGTTTAATCACTGCATATGATTTAGGCTATTGATGTAATTAATTTATACTCACTAAGACAAGTTTGAAATAAATTTGCCAAATTCCAACTATTAAGCAAATTTCGGATACTGTTTTTGTCATCTTCTGACAATGGTGTTTGATTATTAGATGTGACTGCAGGTTGTAGGTCTATGAACTCATTGCTTAATCTACTATCATTTAAGACTAAATGGAACACTGACCTCAGAAAATGAGTTGCAATCACCAAGCAAACTATTGTTAAAATTCATTTTCAATCTTAAACAATTAATATATGTATGAATATGCATAGGCGTAAACTGGGGTACGAGGGGGGGGGGAATTGATCTCCCTAGAAAAAATTAGGAGGGGCAGTGCCCCTTCTGGTATTTAAAATACCTTGTTTTAAAATAAGTACAAAATAACTGGTTATAGCTATTACTATAACATTTTTTTTTTAAATCTTAAATTTTCGCTTATCTAACACAATGTTAGAAAATGAATAATTTTATATAATAATATGGTAAGTAGTAAAGCGGCATTTAACCTCGGACACCATTTTTGTTAGATATGTAATTATATTTTTGCCCCCCCCCCCCCTAATAAATTTCCAAGTTACGCCTATGTGAATATGAGTTAAAATAATAAATTTGTTTTATGTATACAGATACATAGGTATGAAATTAAACAAAATATAAATAATAACAAATGTGTTATGATAAAAAAATTATGCAAATAAAATATGACTTAAAATTATGCAATTTTGTACATACTACCGAGACATAAAATCAAAAAGTTTAGTTATATTAAGTGGCTTTATACATCTAAAGATTTGTTTTATTTTATTTTTTGAAGTAAATATAAAATAAAAGATTTCTTTAAAAATACCTACTGTTTTAGTCTAATTATGAGCCTTCCATTGGAGACTTGATTACAGGGCGGAGTGGGACTTCATTTCGGGTTTGGAAAATAAATTTTACCGTCTCATTAGTTCGTCAGCTGATAACTTCACTCAAATGAGCAACAGGAACATGAGCTGCTGTAGGTAATGAACCAGGGGCGTACCCAGGAATTTTTTAGGGGGGTCTAACATTTTTATTTTATCTTTTCTCTACTTATAATTATAGTTAAAAATAGATAAAATAAATAACTATAAAAAAAATTATAGTTTAATTCAATACCAACAAATTACTGTTAATAACTATAGTAATAGTCACAATAATTATACACACATCACAATCTGCACAAAGGTTTACTAAATTGGTAGGTACTATAATTTGAAATCAATTTTTATTTGGTAGTAAAATGTTATAAAAAAATACATTATTTAATTAACAATAATAAATAATATTAAAAAAAGCAGTATAAATTTAACATGTTTTATACATTATATTCTAAAATCTATAAATTTTGTATATTGAAAATAATGGTAAATTAAAATACACTATATACTATCTACTATTAAACCATAGAGTATATAGAAATTTCAATGAAGGAATTCAAACCCGAAACCTCTCTTGGGTAAGCTCCTGTAATGAACTGTAAATTATTTTTAACTTTGTATTGGAGAAAAATTAGTTTCATCCCCCCCCTCATGACCACAACACAAAAACGCCCTTGTACGAAACGCTTATGAAAATTAAATAAACGTCTCGTGGCACGCTCTAATCCCCATTAGACTACCGATAAAACGCGATGCAGTTTGCAGTGTAAAACTAAATCTTTTGATCCATTTGCTCAGTAACTACAGATCAGATTTGATTTCAGTACACGTTTGCGTGTACACTTTCGATCGTAAACCGTGGTACAGTTATTTCGATATCGTCGAGGTACGTCCAGTCGGCAGCAACGTGGGCATGAGTTACGACCAAGGATTAAAATAATAGCTTATTATTTTCACCAAGATCGCTCAACAAATTATCCGAAATGCGTCTGAACCGTAAAGAACGAGGTAACATGACGACTCCCGTTCGGCTGCCGCGATAATATTAAAATCGGTCGACATTGCAAAAGCCGGACATATCCGTACCGACAAGTTGAACGCCGACCGCGATGACCTTTCGTCCTCCATCGGCGGCGACCTGTATTGCAGCTGATCGTGGGCGTGGACGCGATCGCGCTGTCGGCGTTTAAATCGGAATCCCGACGGACGCGGGGCACGTAATAGAATTGAATCTTCGTTCTAAATCAGTAGTCTGTACCTTGTGCCGACCGGCAACCCGTGAACCCGCTGCCTCCGGTTACCACGGTACTCGTAATTACCGCGCCGTCGAGACCGCCGCGTAGGTTGTACAGACTGGTCGGCGACGCTTCAACTCGCCAACGACTGCTAACGCTTTGTTTCAACGCCGTACAGTGTAGCAACTACGACATCGACGTACGCGCATTGCTGAACGGTTCCCAGAGTCGCACAGTCATCGTCGCGTTTCCATTGTCTTTGGACGGTAGTAGCGTTCCTTTGCCACATAACCTCGAAATCGGTTCTGACATGGCGTCTACCACGTTTCGCTTGTTCACCTGCCGGCAATTCCAACACTGCTTCGCTTCTAAGCACTCGTTCGCCGGAGGATTCTCTTCCGTTCTATCGTATTCCACTAAATCGAAACCACCGACCGGCAAAATGAGCTTGCCAAGAGTTTTCTTCGACATGACCGCCGACGGCGAACAGTTGGGCCGCATCACGATCGAGGTGAGTAAATCTCGGCCCCTCCGTTTTGAAAATATGATCTCGTTTCCTCGACTCCCGTTATTTATTGTTTACGTCTGTATCCGGACTCATCATCCGTGGTCATGTCGTTGATCTGAAATTTCATTGAATTATTTTATGTTTTGTACTCGTTAAATGTCTAAATTATAATATTAATATTTTTCATTGTCCAAAAAATCTCGATAAACCATATGGGAATTAGATTTTTCATATCAGTTGTATTGTGGGTCGTTTTTTAAATATTTGTTGTTTACCACCTATGCGCCTCATATTACACCGAATTCGAACATCGTTTTCCATCTACATTAACCTTTTGTATTATAAATATTATTACCACTTGGCAATTGTTAATACACCTATCTATCTTTTTCCTTTTTCAAGTATTTTTTTCTAAACATTTTTCATCATTTTATGTTTTCTTGATTTTATTATGATGTCGTTTTCTACTTAATATAAAAAAAATATTTTTTTAAATAAAAATTAATTGCTGTTTTTGGATTTTTGTTTTTTAAATTTTTACGTGTTTTCTGTAGATAATATTATTAACTTCTTAAATAACTGAAAAAGTAAATTTGCTGTTGCAATAACAATTGCTATTTACAGAACTTCTATTCATAGGTTATTTTTAATTTTTCAATTTCATCTGTTGTGTTAAATGGCTTAAGACTCTTAGTTATCTTGAGTAGATTATTATAGCATGTGGTCAAAATTTTATTTTTTTTTACTAAAATTATTTAATTATTAGTCATTGTTGCAATAAGTTGGATCAAAAATTATATTATTTAATTAATTTATTAGATGATTTCGAAATATTAAAAATGCATTTACTTACTAGTACCTATTTAATTTTTATTAAGAATGTTAATGATTTAGATTTGGGTAAATATTTTATGAGACTTAAGTTATATTACCTTTACCGCCCACAATCTTTACAATGAAATTTATGTTATTATGCTGCAGTTGTAGGTGTTTATTAAAAATGCTCTTGAACCATCATGATATATTTCAATTAACCGCTTGTTTGTTACAGACAATTTATTATTATGTACATTATACTACTATGTATGTATAATATACATTGTATAATATGTATTATTAGTACTAGTTACTATTAAGCTCTAATGAAAAATAAAGTAGTCTTATCCGAATTGAAAACATGTCAGAGAGGTTTGGGCTATCAGTTAGGACCTATTAGTATCAAGCCACATTTTTGCTACAATGAAATCAACTATGTTCTGGTTTAAAATTGTTTTTATGAAAGTTATCTCTTATGTAAATTGTTTTACTTCATTTTCTTTGTTGTGACCTCTTTTTTTTTTTTTTTTTGTAAAATTAGTACATTAACAATTTCCCCTAACTTTTAATACTATCACATCGTTTGTCAATGTGTTTCAATAATTACATGTCAATTATTGGTGTACTGCATTAATGTTAGTAATATTGTTTTTCTTGTATATTACATTTACTTGCTAGTTAATAGTAGTTTAACATTCACAGCATAAGATCCAAAATCTATGTATCTTATTAATTATTCATAAATTAATTATATAAATTCATCCAAATTTAAAAAATAATCGTTCTTCAATTTCCTCCTAATAGAAAATTATGAATTATTCATATTTAACTAAAATATTGCATTTGTAAAGTAAATTGCATTTATTATTTTGACAAAACAACTTTATGTTCTACTAATTAAAACACTATACAAAGAACTAAGTATTATTTGTTCATTCATTTTTTTTTTTTTTTTGTCTGAAAATAAGAAAAATAAATTTAAGTTTTAAATCGATGTAAATCATTTTTGTCCATCAACTTAGCTAACAAGATTTTTAAATCTAAATATTCTTTATTGAGTTTTAACAAATTATATTTTGTATTACACTTGTAATTGTGCAGCAATGTAATTTAAAGATAATATATAATAAATAATATATTAATATATTATATACTTCCTTTTTAAATATTTATTATTAAATTAAAATTTATTGCTCTATAAATTGTGTATTTTAACTAATTATCTATTTTACATTTTAGATATTCCATAATAACTAATATTAACTAAGTTATAAATATATCAATTATAATTAAATTTTAAATTTTTAGCTGCGCAGTGACGTTGTACCAAAAACTGCTGAAAATTTCCGTGCTCTGTGTACTGGAGAAAAAGGTTTCGGTTACAAGGGAAGCATTTTTCACCGTGTTATTCCAAACTTTATGTGCCAAGGTGGTGATTTCACGAACCATAATGGCACTGGAGGAAAATCTATATACGGAAATAAATTCGAAGATGAAAACTTTATACTGAAGCATACTGGACCTGGTAAGTTGCTAATATATATTAATGTATAAACATGTAGGGATTTATTTAACAAATTTCTTAAAACAAAAAATTTATTTATATTAATATTTATAAATTTATCTTATATAATTGAGTTAATTTAATGTTCAAGGCCAATACTGTAAACACTTATGTTTTTTCCTCCTTTGGTTTAAATATCATATTTATCATGATTTTATAAGTTATAAATTGAAAGTTTACATCCATTTCATGATTATTGATTCAACTAACAACCCGTGTAATAATAATAAATAGTATATAAAAATAAACTACAATATTAATAACTATGATAAATAATGTTCAATTCTTAATGTTCTAGGTGTCCTTTCTATGGCCAATGCTGGTGCCAATACTAATGGAAGTCAATTTTTCATCACAACTGTAAAGACATCGTGGTTGGATACTAAACACGTAGTATTTGGCAATATTGTTGATGGCATGGACGTTGTCAAAAAGATTGAATCCTATGGTACTCAGAGTGGTAAGACAAACAAGAAGATTGCCATTGCCAATTGTGGACAACTGAGTTAATTTGCTTTTCCAGTTAAAAATCATACTTAAATTAAACATTTGGAACAATAATTAATATTAAATATGGTCTACTTAATTAATGTGATGCATTTTTATATGGTAATTCTGGATAAACAATTAATTTTATTTAATTGGTAATACATTAAAATAGTTAATATTCTTTATATATTTTTTTTAACCTTAAGTTTTTGTTCTTATTCCTATCCTATTTTTATCATTTTTTATTTTTTTTACCAGAAGCAATTATAATTGTGTTGATTTTGAATCAATTTGTAACTAGTTGGCAGTAAATATTTTCAAATCTAGGTATTTATCAATAAGCCAAGGTAAAACTGTATAACATAAATCACACTGATAATTTCACACAATCTATAAACTTGAATATACAATCAGGATATTTTAATATGAGTTCATTTATTGTAAGATATTTTTTTTTCTAAATTATACTTGTGATGAATTAATAATAAAAGTGGATTTTGCTTAATTTTATTACTTTTTAGTAATTTTTTGATTTGTGAGCATTTATTTGTATCATTTTTTTCTTTATTACAATATTTAATATTGATCCCTATTAACTAATTAATTTATTCATAATATGAATATATAATATACATTATCTATATAATTTAATAAGATTAGATAATAGCATGATTAGACAATGAAATTTATTTTATCGCTGCCTCGTATAGATGTTAATTTATCAGTGAATTACTTTTAAAAAAATAGATAAATATCTCAGTTGTTGAATGTTTTAAATTAAAATTAACAAATTACTATAAAAGTACTGAATAGTAAATATTCATGATTAGGCAATGTAATATGTTAAAATGAAAACTATATCTCTTAAGTTATAAAAATTTAGTTTCAATTGTGGTAAACAAATCTATCAAAACATGCAATACAAAATAGTCCTTTTCTTATTTGGTTAGTAGCTTCAACATATCAAATGATAAAATAATTTTTAAATAGTTTTCATTATACAATTTATATTTAGTACATCGCTGTTAGTCGTTAGTATAAAATGCAATAAGTCTGAACCGTCCCTAAGAGTGCTGTTCAAACATTTTGAATACTCTCCGTCGTGTTCACAGCACTTGTTTGTAAGTGTAATTCACTATCTTGAAAATATTTTAAACATCTGGTACTTTATTATGCGTAGTATTTAGTTCATAAATCACTGTACTCTAGGGTTGAACTGGGTCTTCGTCCTGAGCCCTGTGTCTCTTAACACAACCATATGCAATCTACATGTACCGAGATGAGGAACGGTACGATGATCAATGGTAAAACAATTTTTTCGTTCAACAATATAGGTATGGTATTTTAATTTACTAAGTACGTTTTTATAAAATTGGCCAATCAATTCTGTTAAACATAATTTATTTATGTATTGTGTGCTTTGGTTTTCGTGTTTGCTCGGCAAAAAACCAACATTTGTACGCACCTCAACAAAGAATAAAATATATTGTTTACAAAAAAGTATTATGTTCTTAATAGAGATATGTACAGATATATTAAATAAATTAAAAAGACATAAGAGCCGGTACACACGACCGATATTTCATGGTACGATTTATTTATCGTATTAAAATATTATCGTACGATATTATAAATAACATGGTTATAAATTAAGCTGTTCACACGATTACGATAAAATGTCGTACCTACGATAAGATCATTGCGGCACCACGGTTCATTCGTTGAGATAGTTGATTTACGCTTGGATATTATCCAATCGTTCAATCTTGTTCTGTTTTAATTCCGTTAATATTATTACACGATAAAATGTTTTAACGGATCTGCGATTTCACGAAATTTAATGTATATTATTTGAATGTTTTAAATTCGTATAAAATACTATTAATTTATTTATTGATGCAAACCGTACAGTGTATACTTTCTTGTCTAGTTTATGGTACATTAAGCGTATTATTTTACGGATTTCTTAATATCCTTCCCGATTTTTGACAAAATCAAATTTTAGTTTTCTTCGTAACTTAAAAAATAACTTTAGAGATCAGAATAAATTTTCATTGATTGCTTATACCACCGTTTGCTTTAATGGGTATACTTTTCAGAAGATTTCCAATTTTTTTGAACTATTTATATATATTTCATAATGTCAATGTTTTCTAAGATTATTTTTTTGAAAAAATTATTTAAAATTGTTGGTTTAAGTTTAAAATGGTCATTTTGTTAAAATTACTTCACTAATAATTAATTAATGATATTACTATTTTATCATGGAATATAATAAAAATGTAAGAAACTGTAGTACATTTTATTTATTGGCTGTATTATTTAGGAATGAATTGAGACTTTTATTACATGGTAGGCATATACACCCCAGGATACCTCTTTTTATTTTTTATTAACAATTGAAAGTATAATATAATGCACAGTATATCAACCAGTGGCAGATTTAGCATCATTTAAGGATTTTAAAGAAAAAGGTTAGAAAAGATTTAGGCTATACAACAAATAAGGTGAAGGAGAAAAGGTTCTATATAAATAGCAAATCAAATAATATTTTTCGGCAAATGTGACAATCATAGACGACAAGGAACTGGTTTGTGAATATGATACATAATGGGCTTTTTTTTAATTTTATAGTTCAAAAAAATAATAATAATTATATTACGTAAAATATATTATAAATTTAACCCGTCATCGGTATCGGTGTTTCGCTAACATTAAACTTATATTAGAAACGACTTATTCAAATAAAAATAGATTGTTTTGAAACTCCGTATACCTCTTATATAAATAATATTAAACTAAAATAAGGACAAAAACCCTTCAAAATCATATGTTTGTGGATATTATGATCGGTCAAATTCGGCATTATTGATTATATCAGTTAAATTGTTCGTTAGGTGGTGTGTGTATATATGTAAAGAACATACAATATCCTTCCTGTCCGATATACAATACCGAAGATGAAAACTAGTAAAATTAAAAAGACTAGTTATAATTTTTAAAACTGTTATTATTTTAACAGATCGGTTAAGAAACAAGGATTTGTTAAATTTTTATATAATATACTTTTTTTTCTAACAAAAATGATTTGTTTTTAATCTTTTATATCGAAAATTTGAGTGAAATTATCTATTAAATAATCTAATTATTATAGGATATAACTAGACAAACATTTTTATCTTTGTTTCACAATTCCAAGTTCATTAAATAATTTACAAAAGCTACAAAATCCAATCCAGCCGATCCAGAGTGAAAAGAACTTACGAGAAATAAACACATAAGAACCTAATTACTCCCACAAATACAGGTACGTCGTTTTTCTTTTAAATAACAACTGTATTTATATTTAAATAAAATATATTCATGTTTTTTATAGCTACTATTTTATTTTTTTATATTTAATCCATTAAATTTTAAAAACTTATAATAATTAAGTATTCTAGGTTGTGTAAATAATATTTTTCTATTACTTAAATACATTTTTTCCAATCAATATTCATTTAAATTATTAATACTCTAAATTTATAAATTGAATTACATCAGTGTTTATTTATTATTATTATAATAAATATTTTTTTTTTTACCTATTTGATATAATTCAAATATTAATACATTGTTATTTTTGTACGTAGTTATATTCAGGGTCGGTGGAAGACACGTGAGACCTGTACGACCCCACAGGGTAGCAAATTTTTTTAAATTTTAGGGTGGCATCTTTATAAATAAAAATATGTACTTTTCATCGTTACACATTATATTTACTCATTGTAAATTCAAAATAATGTATATTATATTATTTTGACTGGCACTGTGTCATATTATATTATGCAGTATTAAAAAATTATCCATTTGTAAACAATATAATTTGGAATACCCGCTAGCACTGTTGTCCGGCGCAATTCACGATTATCTTTAAGGCTTCCATATAAAATTCTCCAAATATGTATGTGCAATAATAATTATTGTACATTATAATGTTTATCAGCGATAAAAACAGTTTGCTAGTGACAAGTGACGACAATATGTAGTCTATTGACTGTATACAATTTAAAGGCCCGTTACTCTATTCAGAGTACCCCTGCGGATATATATATATAAATATACCTACATTTAATGTAGGTAACCTAAGCAAACTTATGTAAATATTTTTTCCTTCCTTTTTATAATTCTAATTGAAATTACTTATTACGACTAATGTAACTTTTAAATAGCTAGCAATTCATAGAATTAAAAGCTCTTAAGTGATTAAAGTAAAGAAACTAGCTAAATCCATTTCACTATTATTTGAAAAAAAGGTAAACGGTATGACAAAAAACACTTTAATTCCTAAATCAACCATTGTTAATACAAAACATCAAATTATTAATTATTTTAAATTAGCAAATATCTACGGGTCTTACTTGTATTTAAAATCGTTTGATTACAAGATAGTGAGTCTTTAAATTCCTACACAAGTTACATTATAAATTAATATATAGGTAGGTGCATTCATATTATTAAATTAAAACTTACAGTTATTTCCATTTGATTAATTTCGGCTTTCTTAAAAATGCTGAATAAATTATGACAAGAAGAATCGGCTACAAGTAATTAATTTTTTTTTGCTTTCTCGTAAACGAGCAGCGCTGCCATTTTCTTTTTTTTTTTTTTTTTGTCCATTTCTAAGATGTTATTGTAGTTATACAAAAAAAGTTTCGCACACGAAACGAAATACGAATACACACGTTACAAGTAACAACAGTTGAGAGATGAAATTGCAGTAATTCGCACAAATTAATTGATTCCACAACGCATCGTTAACGAAAGCATGGAAAATTGGAGGCACTTTAGTTCACGATAAATGGTTAATCTATCAAGGTGCCGACAAGTATAGAATACCTCACCAACACACGTAAATCAACTCCACGTGTCGTAAACATTTGATAAAAAAGCTGAAAAACCAAAAATTCAACAAAAATAACTTGGAAAAAATATATACTTATTATTAAATATATATTTTATTTAATATATAATATATGAAAACATAATGAATAAGTTTATTATAATGGCACATTGGAGTATTAATGACGAACCAATTGCCAACAATTTTTAAGTTAGAGGTGCCGTTGCACACTCTGCCCCATCCCAAATGATGGCCTGGTTCAGAGGGAGGGGAGGTTAAGAGATAAGACTCGATTGTCTTTTTTTTTTAAATGCATTCATAATACAACTATGATTTATCAACACTTTTATAAACAATAACTTTATGAGTTACAAGCAATTTGAATAGCCTAACCATTAAAGTCTCCTTGTAAAGTTTTTGGCTTCAAATCACAATCTCTTAATTTTATTATTATTACTTTTAACATCACTAACCTCTCACTGAAAATTCCTGGGCATTACATTGAGCAAATTACATATTTTATGTCAACATTTTGTACATATAACAAATTTTATTTATATACATATATAACCTACTTTGTATCAACATTATTATAAACACTTATATACGATTCTCATCAGAAGATTTAGTTAATGGTACATGACATTTTTGAAAAAATTGAAAAAAATTACATCATTCGCATAATAACTGTTATTGGCTACTAACAATAACGCGTTGCTATGACGTTTTAAATTAAATTGTTCAACTAACAATAGTTCGTACGAAATATTTGTCACATCAACAACGGAGTCGAAAGTGAACACATACAATTTCCTTCTAATATTTCCTGAAGTCATTAATACTTTAAAGTTTCAAGTGTAAGCAATTTTAATTTGTCACTTAACTATTATCCCCATATCCGCTGATCAGTGGTCGATTTGTTGACTTTTGAGATATTGGATTCGCCAGTCATTGGAGATAGTCTATGCAGACATCTGTCGAGCAGATATTTCTACCAGGTAAGGTCTTTTAATCATTTTCCGACCTTTTTAAGCCTAGATTATTAAATATTTAATAAAATAATAATTTTTAAGAAAATGTTAGTAAGTATTTAAGGGTCATTTTTTAAAAATTTAGGAAGATTGTGGGTCAAATGAAAATAAATAATTATTTTTATAATTTAAGTCTTATAAACCTTATTCTTAAATAAATTATTAACAATTGTCAGATACAATTTTTTTCCTATAACTTGTTTCATTCTAGTATCCTATATTCATAAGCGAGTGGATACCTGTATTTAAGGGAATGCCTACTATACTTTTTGGCTTTATAATAACAAAACATATTGGTATATTTAATAAATTATAATGTATATAGTTAAATACACATAAATATAATTTTTTAATTAATATTGTGGTTATTAGTCCTATTGATATGTTTTCCTTGAATCTAATATATTTCTCTCGGACAGCTATAATTATTTATGATTTGTCAATTTTAGATGATGTGTTATCATATTAAGTTTTTGCACGAAAATTTAGTTTTAGTTTTTATTATATGAAACATGATTTAATTTTTGGCGAGTATATTAGAATAAATTACATTTAATTTATGCAACATCAGTTAAAATAAGAAACCCTCATTTTTAGACTTATGTTTTAGGGGCCCCGTTTACTACATTTAGGGGTATGCCCGGGCACACATATGACTATACTCTGATAATGGATAATGTTGATTTTGCAAGTAGTAATTGGCTTATATTTGTTATTTAAAAGTAACAGATTATTTATTATATTATTACAGCATAAAATATTCTGTGATTATACATAAATAGTTAAAGATATAATATGATTTAATAAGATTTTTTTTTTTTTTTTGAATAGTTTATATGCAATAAAAATGTATGTTAAATTATTTATATTATTATTTATTATTATTTAATTTGATATTATATTTTTATTATTTATGTTAGTATTTAACGAGAGTTGAAGTATATTATAATTTATAAATCAAAGCTATTGAAGTTGACTGTGTACACCTGTGTACGTAATAAATTCCTTAATAAATTATCTTAATAGATTATAAATATATTCCGCAATAGTCACGAGACAATCTCTCATGATTACCCCTTAGTGAGGTGTAAAAAAATAATATATATATTGTCTTTCCCTGCCTCGTTTGTAGGGCTGGGTATGTTTCTCGTCAAGCATGACGTCTCGACTAACCCCCCCACGAGAACCCACCTTGACGTGGTTGGGGGGCTTGCGTCCCTCAACAGTTCCGAGAGCTATGCCAACGGTAGTTTACTACCAATAGGGTCTCCCATATTGGATAGGTCGACGAACTGAGGGCCGACAAAGCGGTTCTCAATAAAGGGTAGGGCGGGCTCTTCAGCCTCGGGTGGCAGCCGTCCTAGAAAAAGGAAAACCTTGATAAAAAACCCCTCGGCAGTAGGGTTAAAATGTAGTGAAGGAAATCACTTAAAAAACCACAATATGAGTTGTTATCAGTCGAGTATTGTTACCATCTCAGGGGCTTCGGAACCCCAGAGGTCGGCAGGAGTGGGTGGTTCCGGTGTCAAAACCGGTTCCAATGTAGCGGGCCCACTTCGGTCATCATCAAGCGACCGCGAGGGTACGAGGGTGGTCGACCAGGCCCCCGTTACTCTATCCATTACTGGTGCGAAGAATTGTGGGCCACGTCGACGGCAGACGGAGCATCAGTGGTCCAGGGACCGAGATATTGGTGTTTCGACGACCAAGAAAATGAGAGAGATAAAGTACGCGGACGTCGGTGTTCAGGTGGATGAGCTGCCGGTGACCGTGGAAGCGTTCACCGAGATGGAACACCTGACGCCGACCGCAGAACTTGGAACATTAAAGCACTGGCTGAGAACCGTAAGGGATCATATAAAGCGTACTAATGCAAAGACGGGCCCGAGGAGGACTCGGTTGTGACAACCGGAGGGGCTGTTGTGGAAGAGACCGCTTCCACCTTCAGTTTCCCCAATACGTTGCTGTCGGGCCCCTCCGATGGGTCCGCCGCATTGAAACCGCCGAAACTGCCGACCACCGCCCAAGAACATCGAGACCCATATCCCCCCGACGCCGAGGCAAAACCGGCCGCTTGGCGGTTCCAGCGACGACCTGTTGCCGACAAGTTGCACTTCTCGGTGTCCGCGTACCAGGGGACGTGTTGGCCGCGCACGTGGCCCGAAGGTGCGCTTTCGGCACGGTCGTCGACCCGTTTTGCGGCGTCGGCTGGCACGAACGTGCCGAAAGTTGATCGCCGTGGACATTGACCCGGCCAAAATACGGTTGGCCCGCCAGAAGACCGTGGAACTGGGACTCGTTCACCGGATCGAGTTTCGAGTTGGCGATAGCTTCGCGACGCTGTCCGGAGTGACGTCCGACGCGGTGATCACTTCTCCGTCGTGGGCGGCCCCGGCGTAGGATCGAAACCGGCGGTTCAGTGCCGAGGATTTGTGCAACCGCCAGAAGAGTGGATTAGCCGGCATTCTCGATTTGGCGCGTGAGATCGCCCCCGTTGTCGTTCTCCACGTGCCCAAAACCATCCACATGTCTCAAACTGTAGATGTGTCGAGAAACTATGGTTTTGGACGCGTGGACATCGAACACGTCAGCGTTGAGGGGTGGAAGAACTCCTCAAACGCTGTTCTTTACCTGGAGAGGTTGATCGAGGGCGGAGGAGCGATCGAACCAACCTTCTCCGAAGTGATGTTAAATCCGAAGTCGAAGCAGTGGATGGAAAACATCGTGATCCAGAACATTTTCATTTTATAAATTTCATATATTTTATACATTTTTTAGATTTTTTTTATACAATTTTTCATACCTTTTTTTGTATGGTACTACTTTTTTCAACTAACTAATTTAACTCGTCAATTTTTTTGGTTTTTTCCCTTCACAGGGCTTTTCTTTTTTTTTACCATTTTTATAATATATTGATTTTTTTTATATTGCCACTTTTTCTCTTATTTTATAAAAATTTTCACTTTTTTTTATAATTACATAATTTTTACTACATTACCTTTTTTCTGTGTAGACATTTTATATTTTTATGATGTTGAAATTAGTGTTTTATTAAATTAATTATTATTTAATATATATATATATATATATTTTATATGATTTGTATTGATTTGGTTTTTTATTTCTTCACAGGATTTTAACACGGCGTGTATTCATCTTTTTTTTATTCTAAATTAACAATTTTCACTTTTGATCATAATGTGGATTTTTTTTTTAATATTTTCATTAATTCTACTACCCTATGGTTTTTCTGTAATTATTGGTAATTATAATTTTTTCGTGATATTTTTAAAAATATGGCATGGATGTTGTAGTAGTAAGATAGTAGTAAAATTGATTACAGTATTGCACTAAGATATAACGAAAATTGCATTTTAAAGAATCTAAAATTGCACTAAAAAAAATAATGTTTTGTTATTATTCATAAAATTACGTTTATTTTATCTGCCATTAATTTATCATAATTTATATATTATATATAAAATAGACTCATTAGCATAAGCGCAACTAGGGGGTTGCTTAGGAGTGCTTCAGCACCCCTAAGATAAAAAATTAATAGTTGAAAAATTATACAAAAATATTGTTTTTCTTATTTTATGTCTTATGACTTTGGGAGCACAGAGTTTGTAACAGATCCAGTGATGAGTTATTGGAATTGTGATCCACTCCTTCTCAAAAATAGAGCTTCAGTCACTATTTCTTTGTCTTATGAAGCAAATTAACCAATAACTGAATAATAATCGTTTTACCATTGCTAGCCAAGAAACTTTTCACTACATGATTATTGAGTCCAATTAAATAAAATAGAAAATAAATTCACTTATACGTATTTATATTATATATATACATTAATTTAATAGAAAACACATTATAGATAAATCATACCACAGTAGAAATATTACACAGCACAACTATAATAAATAATCAATGATAAAATTCTACTAATTCTAATACAAAAAACTATAACTTGAAAATTAACAAGTTTATCAATAAAAAAAACAATGTATATAAGTAAAATTAATTTGTCATTTGTTTAAGCCTAACATTACAATCCAAGCTGTTTTTAACTAAATAATTAGCAACAATTACAGTCCAAGCATGTCCATCAACTTTTTTACAATATTTGACATATGATTCCATATCTGATTTACGATTCACCATAAAAATAGTATTGTGCTGAGGTTTACATGCAAATTTCTAGAAAATTATAAATAAGTAATAAAATAATTCAATTTTATTAATTCAAATTGTATTATAATGTATTTTACCGCAGCCAGTGTATTTCTATCTTCGAAAACGTAATGAACATCATCCTTTACGTTTTCAGACATGCTACCAAAACAACGGCTAAAAAATAAATAGACGCTCAACACACTTAAACAGTGTAACCCATCGTTTCCGCCAGATACCATATAGTGTCCTCCATGCCATCTTTGCACTTCAATTGAAACTACAAATATAAAAATTAACATTAATAACTAAAATCAAGTTTTATTTTTATAACTGAATATTTTGCTTACCACCACTAAAATCCAAACCGGTACAGTCTTTAAAAAATTTAAACATGTGATCAGTCTTCAAAAAATTAACAATAAACATAAGTCTAAATGGTATTTTATCCAATTCAACATACTTGTAATGCCTAAAATAAATTAAAAAAAAAATATATATGTATATACATAGGCAGTACTAAGAGAGGGGTAAGGTAAGCGGCTGCCCCCTCTGCGAGTTCTTACTCTCCTTATACATTTCAAATATTGGTTGGTAACCTCTCATATTACATGGTTATTTAGAGTCTGCATGGTTGTAAGTAACAATATTATTACCTACAACCGTGGGAGCCATTCATGTAAATATGCTGATAAGATTTATTGCGTTAACATTTTCAATATTATTATAATTTATATTTATCATTGACAAATCATAAACCAATATTAGATATTACTTATTATCTGTATCACAAGCGTTTTGTATGATTTTATACTTTGATTCGAAGTGTGTATTTTATTTAGTATTCTTGAGTTTTTTTGGATAATATTAATTATAATAAAAATTATCAACACAAACTAAAGTAAAAAAATAAAAACTTTCTACAATTTTTTCATAAAAGAAAACTATCATAGGCAGCTCTACGAGGTGTGCCGCGTGTGCCTTGGCACACCCTAATGTGATTAATTCGAATAAAAAAATTGAGAATATATGTGCATACACATTAATTAAATTTTAGTTTTTGTAAGTAATATTGCAAGTGTTCAGAATAAGTCTGAATTCATAATTACGTGTATATTTTACCAATCGTTATTTTACATCATTAGCGAAGCCTTTTAGATTTTAAATTATAACATGGTCTACACGTACATGTTTATAGCCTTCCTTTTATATTTTGAAAAAATAACAAAAAAATGACAGGGTACACTCAAATGTATCAACCTAGGTCCGCCTATGAGAACCATCACAGGTAAATTGTGTTAAGTTATTATTTTAAAATTTTATAAGATAAAATAGTGTAAATGTAGGTATTTGTAATTGTATTCATTTTACAAAATAATCTTATTTGAAATAAGTTAAAAGTTATCAATAAAATATTTTTTTTTATAGTATTGCTAGTCTAAAGATTTAGACAAAATAGTGTTAATATTTTACTTAAAGTATTTTCTGCCCCCCCCCCACCAAGAGGGTCTAGTACCGTCTATGTGTATATATATTAAAATGAGATTTGATAAGCAAGCAATGAGTTATCAATACCTTTTATTTAAAGGTCCTTTTTCTTTCCACTCTAATTCATTTGAAAATATTTCATTAGACACCATATCTATCATATTTGATGTGAAAAAATCTTCACACATGATGTATCCATCTTCAATGAATTTTTCCTGAATTGCTTCTTTATATAAAGGATCGTCAAATATTGGTTGAATAGAAATTCCCGTGAAACCTTTACTCTAAAACATTTATTTTGATTTTAACATTATAAATAGGGAATGGATTCAAATGCAAATTGCATTTTTTTCTGAATGTCCAAAAACATTTCTTTCATACATCAGGGAATTAAAAAATATAAATTTTATTTTGTTTTTTTTTTGCTTTTTAGAGAATTTTTTAACATTTTTTATGTTTTCATGTCATTTTTATAAAGGAATGGATAAAATTTGATAACAATTTAGTTAAAATTAATTCTAAAAGAATAAAATCAAATATTATTTATTGTATATGTCATGCCTACTTTTATTTTTATTATGTTTTTATCGATCAGATAAATGTGAATAGTTATTGACACATGTAGACACAGGTATATACGTAAAAGCATAATACATGCAATTAGATAAAGATAAAATAAGCTATATATCATCTAAATCCTAATTTTGTATTGCATTGTTGAGTTTAATATCACATATAGTTTTATCGTTAACGTTTTCAAGTGAATTTTGTAGTTTTGTTCCACAAAATTTTTGAAAATGCGTTTTCAAAAAAGCCAAAACTCCAGATGTTTGTCATTTACATTATATGTTCAACAATATGAGGAATCAATTAATTAATTTTAATTAAAATAAAGAAAAATATTTTTAAAAGCATTGTTTAAAAAAAAAATGTTATAAGTGCATTAAATCATATTTTTTTAAGGCATTTTTCTTGTTTTTTAGAGCATTTAAATCCGTTCCCTAATTATAAACAAAATAAACCAATATGAAAATTGAGTACATTAATCTATATAATATAAGATAGTATTTAAATTTTTGCTATATACACAAGATAATTTTACAAAATGTTCGAAATTATGATTTAATTTATTATTTTAAAAAATGTAATAAATAGATAATTTTGAATATTAATTTTTATCATCCAGAAAATTTGAACATAGTTAGATAAAACCTTTTTTTAAGATATTAATTTTTAAATAAATCAAATAGTATTTTTAATCATGTGATTTATGTAATTAGAGCACTTTTACCTTTGCAGAAGACAAAAATAAAATTGGTAAATATATTGGAGATGGTAACTCTATCTTTTGTTTATTACATCC
Source organism: Sipha flava (assembly GCF_003268045.1). Classification (NCBI taxonomy): domain Eukaryota; kingdom Metazoa; phylum Arthropoda; class Insecta; order Hemiptera; family Aphididae; genus Sipha; species Sipha flava. The sequence continues at coordinate 584,957 of NW_020273107.1, forward strand.
CCAATTCTTGTCTACACTATGAAACCAGCCATTAATAGAAAGGCGAGGAAAGTTTGATACATTCTCTGCAACCTGTAACCAAATAGATTAATCATAAAAAATGATAATTGAAATAAAATCATGTAAAAGACTCATTACCTGATGATAAGTATTTTTACCAACTGGAAAAAATATCATAGTATTGAATTCAGGGTTTATACTATGGACCTTTTTTTTAGCATTAAAATTGTTGTCAACTGAATAAACATCTAATGTTCCACCCCATTCACTTAGCCAATCGTAATTTAAATAGTAGATAAACGCTACAGACCTATCATCAACACAATCGTCGTGACATAGTAAATAATCTAAAATAATAGATAAAATTAATAATTAATATTTATTCTTTCTATAGATAGAAGATATGACAATACATTCATACTAGATAAATTTAAAGTCTAGAAATAAGATACATAAAATACTAAAATAAATGGGAATATAATGTAGATATTTGTAACACACATAAATGAAATCATATTTCCTTGTTTTTGGGATTGACAAATAGCTATTAATGTTTTTTTAGAATATTTGATATAAATTACCTCCATTATCATATTTAGAGCAGGATACACTGATTGTTTTGTTAAATTTTTTTTCAAGGTAAATAGAAATTTTCTCTTTTATTTTTTGTAGTAGTTCTAAAAACTGCAGTACTTCCTTTGGTTTTTGATTACGAGGTAAAAGGTTAAAATCAGGCGATTGACCAAAAGAATAGAGATCACAAGATTTCTTTTTGAACTTCATTGTTAACAAAGCATTACGTAACTTGAAAGCATCAGTGTTGGAAATCATGTCCTTACAATCAAGTTTATATATTTCGAATGGTTCAGTTATTTTTAAAACATTATCTAGAAGAAAAACGCATATTAAAAAATGTGAAGTTTAATATTTGGGTAAAATTTTACTTACCTCCAAATTTAGAAGATCGAGCCTTCTTCGAACCATCCATTGTCAGTATAGTATGAAAAGCACTAATGTACGTTTGAACTAGACGTTACTTTACGTTACGTATTATAAATATTAGAAAAAAATCAAACATAAAGAAACAAATTTTTCATTCATAGTGGAAAATGTTTAAACTCAACTGACATAGCAATCGTTGTTTTGAACTCCATTGCTTGTCTCGACGGTCAATGATGAAAATTTAAAATACATGCCTACGGAGTATGAACGCGCCAAAATTTGAGGTTAGCTGTGATTTGTGTACAAACCCTGATAACAGTGCATGTGAAGGCGTACAAAGTTTGGAAATGAGTGGTGGTGGTAAACGCAGTCGAAACAATAATTGTTTCTAATTATCAATGAATTTCTATTTAGCAATTATTGCTAATCGGTCAACGATACCGCAGAACAATAACAATGATGGTCCAAAACTTTTGATTCCATTAGAATTGAGAAACGAAAAGTTCGAATTTCGAATTTAATTTCACGCAATGGCGTGGCAAACTCAACAATTTTCAGAGGCAAGTATATTTTGTTGAAATCCACCCATATAGCCGTATCTGGTGGGGTCCAGGGTGTCTGGATTCCCCACCAAAATGTCTTCAATATTTTACGAATGTTTAAAATACTTATTTATTTCAACACCAACTTAAATATTTTCAGTCAAAAATGACTTAAGCTTCAATTAATCATTGACTGTTTTAAATTGTATATCATAATATATGAAAATATGATATTAATTTTAATAAATGAAGATTAAATCTTATTCTGTCTTATTTTTAACTAAATATCAAAAGTTAAAATCTTAATTCAATAAAATTACAATATACATATTTTGGACCCCTCCCAAAAAAATTTTTTAGATACGGCCTTGCCCATCCACCCTTCAAAAAACTGTGAGGCGGCCGCCTCTCGATTACCCATATCGCCTCGCCATTGATTTCACGTACATGGAAAATAGACAAGATTTAAATGAAAATAACTTCTGGTTACGTATTTGATTTTAGTGTGTCGATGTTTCCCGAAAATATTCTACTAAAGAACACGATCTATTAAAGTCTGTCGAACAAGAGAAACAAACACGAGAAATATATTAACAAATTTTTTATGAGAAAAATGTAATATGTTGAACAATTCTCAAAAGACAACCGTTGATTTTCCGAGGAAATAAATGTACAACGCAACTGCAACGGGTTACACCCAATGTTGAGACTTATTTAGATAATTATTTAATTATCTTTTATTTTATCTAGATAAATAATTTCACCATCAGATAATGAGATAAGATAATAAGATAATAATAAGATTTAGATAATTTCATTATCTTAAAAATTATCTAATATAAAAAATCCATCCACCTAGAAAAATATGTTTCAGTTAAAGGACGTATCGCCCCCGCCTTTTCATCCTCGTCAAAAAAACAAGTCCATGGACTTTTCGTCCCATCTATTATTAGAATAGGACATTTGGCCCCCGGGAGTTAGATAGATTTATTTATGCCTAACCATAGGACGTTTGGCCCCTGGAATTTTAAATCACTAAATTTAAATCGTTTTTTTTTTAACTTAAATTTAAATTATTATAAAACGCACAACTGTATAACAAATTTAAATCCAAAATAACCGTATATTGCTTAAACCGTACACGCCGCAATCGGCGAATTGTTACGAGCACGTACCTACCAATAAAAAAAAACAATTATAATGATAATAATAATAATTTAGTTACAATTATATTAAATAAACATAAATTATAAATAATATATGATTAATTTTTCCTGTCACATTTGTACAAATATTATAATTAAAATAAATCTATATAACTCCAGGGGCCAAATGTCCTATCTTCAGTGGCGCCAACTCGTATTTCATTTGGTGGGGCGAAGTATAACAATTTGCTAATACCACCACCCAAAAAGTTAGAGCGAAATAATGAGAAGTTAAATAATTGAATAATTATATTATAAATTTAACCATCATAAAGTCGTTCGCTTCGCTCACGATTTATCACTCCAATTTCACCTATTAAGTAGGTAATAATCAGTAGTAGCGTATCAAGGAGGGGTAAGGGGGTTATAAACCACCCGAAAAATTTTAATTTATGTATATTATCTATTGATTATAATAAAACATAAAATTCAAAAAAATTTAATGTTAAATTTTTTCTAACCCCCCCAAAAAAAAAATTCCACTGCTAATCAGTCATTATTTCTTACAGATGCCTATCAGTATATTTTTACCCATTCATAAGTAACTGTCTCATTCTCTCTTATAATTATAAATTTATAATTTATCATTTTACCATACATTGATACCTTAACTCTAATTACTGATACATATGAAATACCCATAGACCGTATACTAATAGACAGAGTAAGGGTGTAGTTCGGCGGTCTTGCAAGGCTGCGCTACTCAACAGGACCCGGTGAACTACACACATGCGCAGTAGAATTTCAGGTTGTGTGTGTTTATGGGTGTTTTTTAAAAATGTATTGTATGATAATAACTGTCGACTGATAACAATTATTTAAAACATCAATAGTCAATACGCTAATATTACTAATAGGCATGCATTGAACTTAGTGCAATAATTATTTACAATACGTTCACTTGTAAGTTGTAAAATAAATTTGTATAACTTTGTATATATTTAAAAATAAAATATCAAAGAATTTATCATCGTTAACTTATTTTACTTTGATTAGGTATAATATATTTATAATGGTTTTTTTCTTTAAATTTTTTAGTTTAAATGCTGTTCTTAAAACCAAATACTTGTATAGAAAATTGAATTTCATAAATGTATTAATAATGTTTATTTATTATTTGTATACAAATAAAAGTTTAATTTATTATGTAAATAATTAAAAAAATTTTCTATTTAAAATATGCAATAAAAATTTAAAAAATATGCATTTATAGAAAAAAAGTTGGAAATAAGTTTGCATACCACAAAACAAATTTATAACGAATCAGATTTATTCTATTTGCTTTCCGAAGAAATGTTTTGCAAATTTGAAATTTGCAAGTGCATAGCCCCGAGCTCTATTATGTTATAACATTATTATAATAAAATAAATAAATAAACATATTTTATGTCGTCAGAAATGACAACACTGCTAAGAGGATTGCTGTGACCGCATCACCCAACCCTGCCAACTAAGGATGCTCCGTCTATGAGTATAATGTCTATGGAAATACCAGTGTACAAGCTGCAAGTATTATCAGTAAACCTATACATTTTTAATAATTTTAACACTTCATTTTCTCTATTTTTGTCAAATACTATTTTTCACAAAATGTTGTATAAAAAATAAAAGAGTATACGGACATAAAATTGTCATTAGTATTTAATAGTGTCTAAAAGAAACAACAAACAAAGAATTAGACAAAAATAATTATTATCACATATATATTATTTACAAATTATGCTTTATTATTACTTTACGATATTTAAATTATAGTTTAATAAATAATAAATTAATATAATAAAAATGTAAAACACATCAATAACTATGTCATAATCAATGCTATATCAAATTTACAAGACATTCTCATAAGTCATTCCAGTTGATCAGTTCCCATAGTTGAACTTAGTAAGGTTAGCTTAACTTATTAAGATCTTAATTAATTTCATTTTTGAAAAAGAGCGTTCAGTTGTTATACTACTAACAGGCAACGTCACAGCAATTTTAGAGCCATATACAGGTTAGAGAAAACTGATTTTAACTTTGCTTTACAAAACAATTAAAACAATGATACCATACTTGCAGTGTTATATGGTTGTTTTAGATCTTCATATATTTTATCACTGTCACTATCTGAATCATTGGAAATATTATTGGTAAATTGACTGCTTTTATAGATACGGTTGGGCAAATAATTAGATTTCAACAGCTCTTCATAATAATTCACGAAATGACAATATTCACTGACCAATGCATCTTTATCGATACACTTTTTATAAATATCCGCGAACAAATTAAATATTTCTATTGGTAAATCATTTGCCTTATGTCTAATTTCAAGAATTCTACGATGAGTTAAAAGTGATAAATCTTTGAATAAATGTTGATTTAGTTCATTAAATCTACAATCTATCTGTCTATAAGTATTGTCAATTACTTTATAATAAGTTTCAATCTTAAAATATGCAAGGGGATCTGATTCTACTTGATAATTTGCAAGTTCACCAGTCATCTTTTTTTTACATGAACGAATAATGGGTAATGGAATAAACTCAATATCTTTGTTAATGTCTAGGTCATTCTTAAGGTTATTTACAAATTCTTTTGTTTGAGTATTTCTTGAAAATTATCATAATTTCTTATGGCAAAAATTTGATTTTTTGTTCTATTTACCATTTCTGCAGCAGCAAATAAGTTCAAATCATGATTTTGGAGTATTTTAGAAAGTGGCTGACGGGAAGAAAATAATTTTTGAAAAATAAATGTTGTAAAAATGAACCTTTCAGTTGTCATGTATGACCTTAGATTGCCTGCTTCAAATTCAGCTTTACGACCTGTAGTTTCTTCACTATGTCTTATTGAATCTGATATATCTAGAATAGCTAAAAAAGTGTCATTTACAGTAGTCAATGCTGACGATTGGGAGTTCTGCCTGGTAGTATCAACTTTTTTCAAAGGTTTTATTTGACTTTTAGGATATCTTTGCTTTTGAAATTTTTCAAACACCCAAACTCTATTTTTACTCGAGCTTACTAAATCATACAGTTTTTCTAATGTTCCAAAAAGATCCATTGCATTAAGACAACAGCTGACTGAATCAGTAACAATTAAATTCAATCTATGTGCTCAGCACCACACAAATTTAGCATGTGGGTTAATGTTTTAAATAAATGCCTGTAGACCATTAAAATGATCTCTCATGTTGAATGCCCCATCATAAGACTGACCTATTAAATTTTCTTTCCACAATAAGTTATTCATTTGGCAAATGTCTTTAAATACAGACATCAAACTTTTTCCAGTTATCGAATAAGTACTTTTCATGGCAAGAAATCTTTCTTGTACACAACCTGTAGCTTCAGTCACATATCATACCACAAATGAGAGTTGATTTTTAAGTAAAATATTAAAGAAGTATCCAAAGAAATACTAAATACTACAGACTTCGAGATAACAGTTGAAATTTTTTTAGAAATATGAGATAAAATAACATCAATCATTTAATTTTGGCGTTACCAAGAAATGAATGATAATGTACTTTTTTCATTTGTTTAAAGTTTAGTTAAATATGAAGCAATTACTAGCAAGTGAGAAGACAAAAGTAAGAGAAGTTACTTATAATTTCCTTGAAGACTGTATGAAAATTTTTCGTTGTGGCCATGTAAAGCCAAATTGTGACGAGCAAGATACAAAATTACATCAATTACGATTATGGCTACTTTTAACTTTTTTTCTTCCTCTAATGAGGGCATCAAAGATAAAGAATTTTTACGAATTTTAAATTTAAGAGAGTATCAATATGTGAGGAAGATGTTTCGTGAATAATAAAATTTTGAACAGCGTCTTTTCATTTGAAGAAGCCAATTTTTGTCCACGTTTTGGAAGAATTGTTTGAAAATAAAATATAATATCAACAAAATACTTTATCAAGATATGGTGAATAAGAAAGCCAATCTCTTATTCATAATGTGCCATCATGAAGAGGTTTCTTATATCATTGTGGAAGACATTTTCATTTTATTTTATCCTTAGGAAATATACCTGTTCGAAGATCATCTTTTTGTGGCTGACATGGTCCCCATTTTAAAATAGTATCCATTAGTTGAGGTGAAATGTTTTTTAAATGCATGAATCGGACAGGATCATTTTGACAAAAATGTATTGAAGAAATATCTGGAAAATTGATTTTTTGAAACTCTTAGCTGTTCTCAATATCTATTTACTTTCAACAGTTAAAGATAGCATTAAATCAACCATTGATGTGTTTTCATTAAAATTTATACTTTCAACAGTTTCCACGATTTTTCCTGTGAACAAATTTTGTTAATTATTTTTATGTAACAAATATACTAACAAATTTGAAATTAATAATGATTTAATTAATATACCAGTAACAATTAATGTTAATAAACCGTCATCAGTCTCTGATTGTTATGGTAGATATCTTTATTAAAAATATCTAGAACCTCGAGGCCAATATTAGGTATTTTTTCAGATTGTTGGATCTAGATATGCCACAGTTTTAATTCAATTAAAGAATCATTAGATACCATGGGAAAATAAAATTTAATCAATTCAGTAAATTCATTTTCATCTTTTTCAGTAACCTCATGTTTAGAAAATAAGCATTCAAATCCTATAGAATGATAAAAATAAAATATTCAAATAATTAAAATATTAAGAAATTTTCAAATGAAAATGCAAAGAAGTTCTAAACCAGTGCTTCACAACGGGGGTGATATCGCCCCCCAGTGGGCGGTGAAAGAGTACTGAGGGACGGTGAGCTTGTTTTGGGCGATTATGGGGCGGTGAACTTTTTTTCCGTTCAATGCAACGTACTAAGATTTATCTGTAATTATTTTCTCTTTAATACAATTTTAATTTTTAATTAAATGAGGAGGCAATATCACGTAAGTATTCCTCAAACAGTCCGTTTTACTGAGATCGATTGAAATTCGAAATAAGTTTCGGTTCGATTCTCGGTCAGGTTTTTTGTAATTTTTTTAAATTTTTTTTTTTTATTACGCCAATCTATTTATTTTTATTATATTATTTTTTATAGATCGGACTAATTACATTAATTAAAACTTACATTAAAACTTAAAACCGACCAATACTTACATGTGATTATGTTGTTGATGGCGGATTTCATCCCGTGCACCAGGGATGTGAGCAATACAATAAATTTAATACTATAAAGGCACAGCCCCTGCGTGCATGCAACCACTGAACCACAGTCACGAACAAAGATATAAGTTTGCAGCGTAGGATGAAAACCACATTAAATCACAATTGATGCTGGTAAGTGAACACCCTAAAACATGGAAACGAATAAATGTAAGGCAATGAAGTTCTATAGAACAACACTCGTTAAACATCAAAATATAGAAGAACGTGGTTTAAACAAAAAATGGCTGTAATAATAATAATACACGTGAACGAATTCGAGGTGCACACAACGAAAAAAGACAAGATACGAAAGATTAATTGTGTATCATACGACGGCCGAAATCAACACGCCGCGTTTGTGGCCCGCGGCGGAAAATTCGTATTTTGTTCTGGTTCTTCATACATTCCGTTACCCGCATTTATAGAAAATAAAAAAAGCAACTATTAATATTTGTAATACTGATGACAAATGTTTTAAGCATAGCGTGTTGATGAAGCATATTAATTCTGCTCATCCTGAAAGATTAACTCATTACACAAAAATACAGGACAGATATGATTTTTCTAATTTAAATTTCCCTGCCACATTAAATGATATTCAAAAATTTGAAAAAAAAAATGAAGTATCAGTCAATGTTTATAGTATAAAACAAGGAGAAACCAACATATAAAAATAATGTAAAAAAATTTCGAAAAAAAGTTTTGTCGAATCAAAATTCAATAAATATACCACAGCCATTTTATGTTTGAATCACGTTTTTCTTTATTTTGATATTCGATGAGTGTTGTTCTACAGAACTTTATTGTCTTACATTTATTCGTTACCATGTTTTAGGGTATTCACTTACTAGATTCACTTAATCAATTGTGATTTAATGTGGTTTACGTCTTACCTTGCAAACTTGTATCTTCGTTCGTGACTGTGGTTCAGTGGTTGCATGCAGGGGCTGTGCCTTAATTGTATTAAATTCATTGTATTGCTCACAATCCTGGTGCACGGGATGAAATCCGCCATAAACAACATGTAAGTATTGGTTGTTTTTAAGTTTTAATTTAAGTTTCAACTAATGTAATTGGTTCGATCTATAAATAATAATAATAATAATAATAATAATAATAATAATAATAATAATATTATAATAAAAATAAATAAATGGGCGTGACAAAAAAAAAAATTAAAAAAATAACAAAAAACTTGACCATCATCGAAATCATTAATATTTCGATGCATGTGCAACGTGCGATAGCACCACAACCCAATACGCGCTTTTTCTAACTGTTGTCTCAGATTTCAGAACAAGAGTACAAAAAGTGAAAAAAGTACGAATTACGAACAGGAACTTACAGGAGCCCGCTCAAATGTTTGATCACACTTAAGCAAACTTAAGTTTGAAGACTCCTGGGTTTGGTGACGATGGTGGACGTTGCAAAAGCCCCCAAACATTCCCAATTATTTTAAATGAATTCTCATTAATCATGGATATGTTAAGAAATATAAATACTTTGGTCAGGTATTAGTAGTAGTAAGTCAAATAAATAACGATATCTTCGATACCCGCGCTAACAACACGGGTCGAACAATAAATATTATTGACATCCCTACAGTCAAAGGACTGCCCAAGATCCATGCCGCCGCGTGTCCCTATATAACAGGGACACACATCACCCTTCCCTGGCCTCTTGATCTTAGGTCGTCAGTGCATGCGCACCAATCGTAAGATCAACGAAGAGTTTATATCTGCGATTTATTCTGACTTATAATTTTAATCCGTTCGACTTGTGTTTTTCGTACGAGTGTTGAAGAGTATCCGGATCCAGTGCAATTAAATTCTGCATTTGTCCTTTTTTTTCAACCTCGCATCGATATCTGAAGGTCTACGGAAAAACAAGTGCTGCTTTATTTGGCTTGGCAGACTGCGTAATTGCACTGATCGGCTCTTGAACCTTCACAACCCTGAGAGCCCTCCCTTAAACAAAGAGGAAGGTAACAACCCTTTAATACATTAATACCTCACCGCCATTAACATATATATATATATATATATATATATATACCATCTCCGCCCTCCTACGCCTTTATTTTATTTTTTGTATTTTTGGGTTATTACAATGCAAGATCAATAAATTTACAAATTAATAATATCTATATTACATATATTTTAAATAGCACATTATTACTTATATTTAAATTCTATAATTATTAATTATACCTCATATATAAATTTAAAAAATTACCAAATGTGACAAAATATAATCAGCTAATACAAGTTCATAATTCTTATCGCCTTGTAACATGTAGCGTTAGTAGACGGCGGATTTTTCGTGGTATTTATAAACAAAATAATATTTATTATACTCGTAGTTATAGAGTCATAAAAGAAAAATTATAATTACATATTTTTTATTTTATGTTGATCCTCAATAATTTGCCACCCCATCAAACATCATAAAAATAGCCGCCCCGGGGCAATTCCCCCTCCCTCTTTGTCATCTGTTAAACGCGGCTTTGTCTAAAGTGTGTCGTGCCGTTTTGAACGCGTGAATGCGTGGCGCGTGGAATGTATAAATGGAATAACTAATGTAATTAATTAACTAGGCCGATTTGGACAAATTCGACCCACCGAGTTTTCTGTATATTACTGGCCCACTTACTAACTGGCGGCCCTTGTCCAAATTTTTTTAATCGCATATTTCAATAGGTGCACTAATCTTCAACTTTAAACTATAAATATTTTCTGTTAGTGGCCTTTCACAACTTAAAAGGCCAAAAATTATCGCGGCCCACCGAGTTTTGCTCGGTAACTCGCCGGGCCAATCCGGCCCTGTTAGTTAATAATAATAATAACTAATGGAATAAATAAATTTTAATTTATATTTAATTTTGTTTTTATAACCCGTCTGTCAACTGTATTTAGTATTTAAATACTATTATTAAGAATAATAAATTTTTTTTAAAATATCGATTATTATAATAGTTGTAATCGCTTATCAGTAGTTATTGATCGCCGCGTCGACACGAAATACAAATAAAAACGATAAAACGAATAACCACGCACAAGAACGCGCATGAACATTTCAAGTTTTGAACACGTTCAAACGTGCAAGACTTCGGCGAATCGTTTAGACGAAAATTCTTTCCCGCGTGAAAACCCTCACGCCATTCAATCGCGCGGTTAAAACTGAACGTGTGAAGGGTGCTTTAGTTTTGTATATATATTCGTACTTATCTGTTGAGGAGAGATATTTTTAATTTAAATGATAATGACACTATTTCCTTTAAAGTCTGCATTGTGGATTTCCAGGAAGTTTATGTAACTCAGTGAAGGTATGTAATTCTTATATTAGTAGGTTAGAATGACTTCTTAGCAATAAAATATAACTTTTAAATCATTTAATAAATAATAAATGTTTTCGAGCAGTTAATGGAATAATAAAATTATTATTTTCCAATTGCATAGACCGTCTTGAAATACCAACATTTCAAATTATTAACTATTTCATACCACGGTAGATAACCTATACTATACCTTATACCGATTATGTACCGCCATTTATAATTTACTACAATATTAAATTATTACGTTATTACTACGGTGTAGAGAAAGATCTTTTAAGTCTTCATTACAAATTGTAATATTCAGCATTCAGATTTCCTATTTTGTAAATCTTTCATAACTCGTCCCAATTAACTTACAATTACAATTGTAATTTTTTACTTAGTTATAAATTGTTTAAGGCAATCCGTAATTACTAGCTAGTGCACATACATTATGGAAAAAAATACGACAAAAAAACCATCATTATTCAGTAGCTTTCTACATGAAATTGATAATGAAAAATTAGGATGCGATATTCCATGTTATGAGACATCGATTCGTGAAACCTGTAATTCAGATGAAGAAAACGCAACAATTAACCTCGACAATAATTTGAATGATTCCAATGATAAATGTGAAGTGATGGTAAAATATACGTATACATACTATGAGTCGCACAAAGGGAGTTACATTTTGTTTTGTCTATCAGCTTAAAGCATTTAATGATGCGTTTGAAACTATTTATGGTGATAATGAGGTTAGTTGTATTCAAGTTCAACAATTATCGGAAGAATTTCAATCTAATTGTGTGCACTTTAAAAATATGTTTGAAATCAAAAAAAGTAAGATTATTATAATAAATTACAGTTATATTTTACCATTAAATTCAAACTGATGATTTAAATTAAATTTATTAAAAATAAAAAAATCTAAATTATTTAATCGTGTTAGTACATAATAGATTGAATAATTATATATGTTTATGTATACAAATTATTTATTTAAATATAAATTGTAATACTTAATATATAAAAATGGGCGTATATCGATTCCAACAGCTATTCATTCCGCTACTGTTCGTAAAAATCATATATTGACTCTGGCAGTTATTGATTCTGCTAGCTATTGTTTATAAAAATCAAGTAGGTATCGATTCTGGTGGCTCTTATTTTCATATGACTATATTTATAAAGAGAAATTAATAAATAAAATTTTTTAGAAAATCGATATAAGTTCCTAATTTTATAAAAATATAAGCTATGAATATATTATATATAATATATATAGTAAATATAATATATATATATATATATACTTTTAATAAATAAATATAAATGTACTCAAATGTCAAAAAAAATTAATAAGCTGTTTAACATAATAATAAAATTGAAAATATATTATAATTTAATAATAATAAATCACTTATTTTTTTTAGTTTTTAAAAGCTCTAGTTTTACTATTTTTCGAAACTTTTATTTTATTTATAAATATAATAATTTATTATTATTAATAAGTATCTGTTAGTATCTTCATATTTAAAACTTAAGTAAATATTAATATACTGAGATGAGATATTGTGAATTAAGAATTTAATTTAGAGTGAAAAGATTTACAATTATTACTGGTGGGTTCTGATGTAACTTCGAGAAACTCACAAATGAGGATTAAATTTTGCTCCATCACCAACATAATTTGTAACGAAATAATCGCAGAACTTACTCATCATTAGGAGAAACTGACATAATATCAGGTGTAAGACAATCACTTACTCTTTCTGAATTCAATAATGGTAAACGAAATACCCGTTTTAGAGACTTACAAATTTTACTTGATTTATCTTAATATACTTTAGACAAACTCAACGAAATAAAGTATAATTTAACATATGTATTTAAAAATATTATTCAGAACGATAGTAGCACGTTTATATAATTTACATAATATTAATTATTAATGTATTTTATTTATTTAATATAATCATTTGAATTTAACAATTTGACCATAATACGAGTATACAATTAAAATATTATTTATAAGACTTTGAATACATCTCTTTCAATTTTGGGTCAAGTGAAACCTACATATTATGATCTGTATATCTGGCCATATACATATTTTTTTTTTTGTATCATTATATACCTTCTTCGAAGTTATAAATTATTTTTGATAGAGTGAATAGTAAATTTATTTTTGAACATTTTGCAACCAAATAAGTAAATTAACGTGTATAATTACATTTGTCTAACAGTAAAAAATATACTAGTGGAATACGTATACGTTTGATTGACTTGATACGACATGGACTTATCTGGTTTTTACTCCATCAAAATTACTTTTTTTTTTTTTTGTATGAAAAATAAATTTAAAATTATGACCATTATTACCAAAAAGTTTTTATATATTTCATACATAGTTAGAAAATTTATTTAAAAATTAGAAGAAAAATGTACATGGAAATATATTCTTATTTGGTTTAATATTATTTATTTTATTTTTTAATAAGTTCGTTTGTATTATATTATAATACTGTAAAAAATAAGTAAACATGATTATCCTATTATCCTTGAATTCTCCATTACATTTTCATCCCTTGAAAATAATTCTTGTTTTCATGCTTGTTGCCTTTTTCCCATTTGTGTTACCTAAACCTACTTTGTGTTGCTGACCTAAAATAAATTTGCATTTTGAGTTTCATACATCATTTTTTTTCCAAGCTGAAATAGAACAATTAAAATCCAAGTATACTCTGATGGAGAATGAATCACTTGCTACTATAAATAAATTACAATTTCAAATCGCAGAATTAAAAATGCAATTAAAACAGCAATCAACTTTTTGTTCCAATATTGGGTCTACATTTGGTTACTACTTGTGGAAAGCAACTCAAATGCCTGCTATAGTTGATATGGTTTTGCAAAAGGTTACCTATACATCAGTTTAAATGTTAATGATTTATGAATGAAATCTAATTAATCATTTTTAATACTTTAGGATAAAATTACAAAAATGGCCAAACTATTTACTGGTATTCTTAGTTCCTTTGTAGAAACGTATAATAATCAGATGCCTCCTATAAACACATGTGAAACTAAATTTATATTAAATATTCTGGGTATAGTAGCTAATCTAACGACCTCTAAATCTGGCTGTCATTTTTTTACACAAATAAATGATGGGATTAATTTAGTTAATCATATTGTGACTTTGGTGCTGTGTACACCTTATTCACTTAAACATAATTTAAAGAAGTAAATATTTTAACTTAATTTTTTCTACTATTAACTTTTATTTAACAACCTAGATAAAATATAGATATTTTATTTTTAGGATTGCTTATGCAGTACTGTATAATGTGAGTATTCAGTGCAATGGACATGTGCTTATGGAAAATAATAAGTTAATTAAAACATTAGATAATGATTTAAAAGTAACTACTTACAAGGATATTGATGATACGTTATTATTTTCTTTAAAACTGTTACATTCATTGACTAAAAATATGAATAAATCAATGTGCACCATTGTTAGGAATGAAGTAAGTAATATCTTATTTCAGATATATGTATTTTAAATTATATTTATTACCTCCTTAGTTGGATTTTCCAGAACATACAAAATATATATTTTAAACATTTTAATTAAAAAATAATTTTCTATACATTTATTTATTTCCTAGGTTGTAAATTATGTAAATGCATAGTTTAATTTTTAATAATATGAAAATATGTAAAAGCTTTTATTAATTAATGATTACTAAATCCTCTAAAATACCATTATTTAATTTAAATGTATAAAAGGTGTTTTAATATAATATATAATTCGTATTTATATACATTTGTATTATTCATAGATAAACTTACAAGAAATACTAAAATTGACAAGATATACTGAAACAGAATTAACAGCAAGAAAAATATATGAAAACGTTAATTTTTCAATTGAAAAATATTACAGTAAGTTTGATTAATTATCTAATATACTAAAAAAATAATAATGTTAATATTAATTAATTTCACATTTTAAATAAATGCATCATTTATATTCAATAACTCCCATAATTAACTATTTCAATTTAATAAATACATATACATTATAGTATCTACTTGTAAGTTAATTGTTAATTCTAAAAACTATCACATTGCCCAACTCTAAACAAAATGAAAATTTGTGAAATGTATAGAAAAAATGGAAGTTAATTGAAAATTTGATCAAGTTTTAGATTAATTATCTTCAATAGCGTCCATTTTCATAAAAAAAAAAATGAGGAATCGATTGAGATTTCCAATTTGACTATGTATGTTTTACTATATGTATTTGTATTTAAGTTTTTTAATTATTTTATATTATTATATTCAATTATTTGTTTTTTTGTATTATGGTTCATTGACGTTTTATTTATTTTTATTTATTCATTCTTTTATAATTGAATTATAAAAGTATAATGTTATAATGTTAAATTTTTAAATTCCAAGCTGCAATACCAAATAGCTCTTAAAATAAATAATAAAATAAAAAGTGATGAGTTAGTTACAAGCATAATCAATGAACTAGTTATTTGTTGCTAACTATACGAAACTTAAATTAATTTATAACAGGTTTTTTTTTAAATAATAATTTATAATAAATATAACGTAAACTTACTTATTAACTGTTAATTTTTTGAGACACTTGAAAAGCTTACTTATAATTATTTTGAAAGCTTGTACAATTCAATTATTGGTACATCATCAAACATCAACAACTCTCGTTCTTAAAAACTTAGAAGTAATCTGAACTTTCGATTTTCACCCTCCGCAATTTTGTTTCCCAAAAGATTATTTTCTGGTATCAAAATGAATAAACTTATTTTTTAATCCATTCGAAATCTGGGTTTAACGCGCGTGCCTTTAACAACTAACCACCACCACCTATACAGGGTGACAAAACCAATGTTTTGACAAACGCCAGCACGTGTGTGGCACGCGTCTAAAACGTCTGTTCAACGTACCCGGAATATTTATTCAATAATTCACAAGTGTTTTTATTAGGGCGCGAATCAATACGTTACTGCATCATGCAAGTACTTATTGCTAGTTAAGTATAACCAATTGAGTGAATTATTTTTTTAAATAATAATATTAAATCAACGGATGTGACCGTGGGAGAACCGTTGTAGTATTTCTATTCTCTACTACTTGAGTAGTGTTTTTATGATACTGTATGTATTATTCGAAGGTATTTTTTGTTAACTAAATATTTTTATAAGCTTTAATTTCAGAATTGTTGATAAGAGTTATGAGTTATATATTGTAATGTATTACGGAACTAAATAGTATATGTTTTAAGTTACATGGTTATTATTTAAAATATATTAATCAACATTCTGTTAAGTATTTACATTTATAACAATAGATTTATTACTATATAATTAATATATTACGTATAATTTATCCATTAATTTAATATTTATAATTTAAAACATGTGAACTAAACACAACAGATTTTGGATTTGCTACGAAGTTTCATTGTTTACCTCCTATTTGTATGTTTATATTAACCATTACGTAATTACTTATACATCTATACCTGATGTATTGTATACAATGAACAGGTACGAATTATAAACTAGTATTAAGATACAAAAAAGCCGCGATTAGTCAACAGTGTTTTGAACGAGAAGTTATATTCTTTTTTTTTATTCAAGTTAATATTTAACTGCACTATTTTCTTTTCATGGATGGGTAATAGACGTGGGAATATCACTATTGATGTACGTTGTTTGACCACAGCTTTCCTGAAAAACGTTCAACACAAAAAAGATTTGAAAAGACCAACAGTCGTAAATCGGCTTAAATAAAAGCCATCTCGTCTTACATATTTCTTAAATCCTGTCCGCGACTTTCGAATGAACAACTTTAATACATTACCAACGTTCCCCAGAGTATTAGTAACCCTAAACTATAAAAGAACACAAATGCTAAACGAAAAAATAATTTTACCTTATTGAAGATAAATTTGTAATACGTTTTTGAAACAATTTAACGAAAATAAAATATGAATGAAAATTTTATACATTTTAGATAAACCGAAAAACTAGCCCACTAAAGTCATCAAAATAAAATATCTTTTTAACTATGAAAATCATAATTCAAAATTTAAAAGAAAATTAATTATTGTCATAAGCTTAATTAATTATTTTTATTTGCCTAGCACATTATAGAATTTTAAACATAAAATTGAATTGTATCTTCTATATCAAATTACTTTGAATAAAATTTGAACACAAATATTGCATTATCGTATTTAAAATGTCAAAATATTTGACAATACAGAATATTCCTCGCATGAAACGTTTTTTTTATCCAACAGCTTCCCATAATTCAATTAATGATTCATACCAATTATGTTCAATGTATGCCTATTAGAAAAACTACAAAAAATTATGCTTACCCTATGCTTCCTGGTTCCCAACTGACCATTTCTATACAACAAACTGGAATAGGTTTTTCTACCCTCTTCTAGCACTCTGTGCTCCCCAATTTTTCGTAAAAAATGATCTCTAGACACGCTATGGTTCTCACCTGCTCATATAAACCGTAGTTCCCGAGTTTTATTAATTGTCTCATATTATCGTGAGGATGACTACACTTTGGGAGAGAGAGAGATAGAGAAAGAGATAGGTAGAGGAAAAACCGCTTTGTCAGCTTCAACTCCCCCCCTACCGTAGTGTTGGTAGTGTTGTGTGCATTGTATATATACACCATCGTTCCTACGTTAAAAATAAGTAATAGAAGCCGTTATTCATCTTCGACGGCCAATGGCCGGCAGTCCCTCATAATAATGAGTGCCGACGACTATGGACGTCTTATTTAAGCGAAATCTGGTCAGAAAATGATGATGTCATGAAGGGTGTAGAAAATATGTTTTCCAGTAGATATCCGAAGTTTTATCTATTAATTTCGTGTTTTCATTAAATATTACCTTTCTGCACGTGATGAAGCATAAAACATGTTTCCATTTGTATGATCTATATGGATCGCCGTTTTGCATATAAATATGTACCTACATTGATTAACTATGTATTATTAAGTATCATTATAAGTTTTTTAAAATTATTCTAATTTGAACTTCTATATTTTAAAATGTGAATTTTTTTTTTTTGCCTGTTGTATAATAGTTTATTATAATATTACAAATTAAATGCACTTATAAGTATAATATTGTTCACATCGTTAAAATCAATTTAGATATCTTTACAAAATAATAATTAGTATTTTTAAGTTTTAAATTTATATTTTGTATACTATTATATACCAGATAAATATTAAATTGAATTTTTAATTTTTGTAGTAATCTTGATGTACCTAAAGTGAAATTTGCCACCTCTCAAATGGAAATTTTAACCTTTTTAACTAATAATGAGAATGAGGCAAGAGTATCTATCACAAAGTTCGATCTAAACCCTTTTGTTAACTAAACCGTTGTAATCGGTTTATTCCATTGATACCTTTACATTCACTAACCCCCTTCTCCGATGATGATGACCCTTTGACATGTTATAGTTAAGCTACTTTAGAAAGTCTACGTCTATGCTATCCTTGTCTTACTATGTATTTGTAAGATAATAATAATTAATTGTGAGTACAAATTGAAAATAATAATTTAATGTATCCATTTGAATACAATCTCCTTCAAAATAACTCCCAAAGAAATGATATGATTATTTTTTAACGTTATTATCTTATTGAGTTTTTATGTATAAATATTAGTTATTGAGTTATTACTTTTTATCAATAATAGGATAGCATTTTTAAAATAAATGTTCGTGTCGTAATATTATCTAAATATCTACAAACTGTTGCCGGGCGGAAGCATTGTGTAAGTAGGTATCACCAGGTCATCTATCGAACGCAAAAAAAAAAAAAAAAAATAAACAAACTATATCTCTTTAAACTAATATTTACTTTTATACACTAATTAGTTAGTTTTGGATAGCAGAACCGTCAGAACATATATCTAATATGTATTATCAACACTTATATAATATAATAAAGCAATATACACCAAACCACATTTTATTTAAATATCTTTAAACGTATGTGTGTTGTGTGCATATTTATAGATAATCTACAAGGGCCGTATTTAGGAATTTGCCAAGGGGCAACAATAAAAAACGCTTCATTATACCAAATACAAATTTCTGCGAGTTGAAAAAGATCTTTCTGAAGAACAATTTGTTCCTGGCGTACATAAAAACATTCTAAGTGCAATGTCAATATAAGGATAGATTGTAATATTTGGATCTATCGACAGTACTCGACCGTTACCGAGTATGTGTGTGTATGTGTGTGTGTGTGTGTGTGTCATAACGCGATCGCCATTGGCGATACATATTTTTTTTTTGAGATACACTTTTTATTTTGTAAAGAAGTTTCACTTCAAAAATATTAGATCATTAAATATTGAAAATATAACAATTTAGCCGCCCTATCATATTCAGCCGCCAGGGGCAACAGCACCCTGTAGCTCCTCCTAAATACGTCCCTGTAATCTACCCATAAGTCTATGGACGATATGTGATTAAACATGAAAATTGTTCACACATCCAGATCAATGGATTTTAATCACCATCCTGTATCCGGTTTATGTTTACGTATCGCCCACGTCCACCATGTATTTTATCCACATACTACGAATTGAACAACTTAATAAAGTTCAATAACAAAACGAATCATAATATGTCGATTTTGGTACCGATTTTTATCTCAGCGTTACACTATGAGATACCTATTACTGTTTTGCATACATAAATATAATATTAAAATATGTGCATAAGCAATGGGTTTTATATTTGAATAATTTAAATAGAATAATTTTAAACTGTTGACTGCTGAGGAAGGAATATTTTCGTGAATATTTACAATAACACATATTTTCGCGTTCCTGGGTCACCATTTGGTATACTTATTATGATAGTTATACAATAACGCGAATTACGGAACATTCCTCGGTTTCTGGTCGCACGATTGAGTGCTAATATATTGTATCTAGTACCAAAAAATTTACAAAGGTATTCTAATGAATTTCGAATACCACCTTATCGATGTAAAACTATCAAAAATTACACGCAAAAATTAAAGACACATTGTACGCATGATTAAGATACGTTTGGAGGCGTGTGACCGTATTGTTATAAGGGATGAGATCGACAGCCGTAGAGAAACGTATAATAAATAAAAAGGACTCAACAGAATCCTCAACAAACAATTAATCTAAAATTTAAATATGTGCCCGTCCGTGTATATATCTATTTGTAAAAACAAAACGCTGGTCACCGTCGTGTTTACCTACCCACGCGGACGGTCGGCCACATCTTCTTTGTACACCCGCAGCCGGAGAGGGTGCTGCGTACAAGCACCGAGGGGACTGTTGCGCACGTGTTAATACAAATCGTATAGCACGTATACAAACGTATACATATATACGGATGTATATGCAACAATACGTAATGTAATGTTCGTAATCGATGGGCTCGTTCGGGAGGACGAGGGGAGTCGAGGGCACAAGAGTGTATGATGTATATAAACAGCGGAAGGGTCGAGCGCGCGAGTGAATATTATACCGATTTCAATTGCCACTTTGTCCGTTCCACTCCATCGTCGTCGCCGCCGCCCTCTTCGGTCGTGGCTGATCCATCCCTTCGCGCCACCGTACACGCGGAAACCACTACTATTCGCACCCGCGTGACATATTGTTTTAATACACAGACGCAGTACCGCCGCCGCTCGTAAAGCCCAAAAGTAACGACGGCGACCCTCGGTGAGGTGCACAGGGGACGTGCGATAGCTGCGTTTTTTCCCACTGCAACAAAAAACAATAATAAAAATAAATAATGATAATCATAACAATAATGAGTGCTGACATTTTTTTTTTTTGGGGAGCCGAGAAAAACTACGTGCAAAGAGGTGAAGCGCTGGTCGTATAATAGTTTGGGAATCATAATTATTTATCGGCCCAGACGTCCATTAATAATAGACGTACAAAACCTGAAACAGTGTCACCCTTTACACACCAGCACGTCGTTGTAAACTGAACTCTAAAAAATGTCGATTTTCTTAAAAAATATACAAGAAAAGTGTGAACGATTCATAACGTAAGTGCAGTAGTGGTTTTTAGAATTTTTTCTGAGGGGGGATTCTTTAGATATTATCTTATAATATATTAAGACACAAAAATGTTTAACCTAATTTATTACTTAATATTTAATTCTTATAAACGAATAAATATAAGCATTTTAAACTCGAATGCCCGAGCAAATAATATGGTATCAAAGTCTAAACTCAGGAACTGGGAAAAGATTTTAGGTCCTTTGGTACTCCCTCCACCCATAAAACTACCATTACATTAGTATATGAATGCAGTTTAAAAGTAGAGGAAGATCAGATGCGTATTTATAAGAGGGGTGTTGGGGGTTTCCACCCCTCTCCCAAGAGAATTTAGAGACCTAACATTTTTAAATTTCAATCAATTTGAAGTTTATTTATTTTTGAAAATTCGAATAAAGGGAAAATTTATTCTATAAATAGACTATTGCTGTAGCCTGTAGTTCGCAGAAAATTGTTGTCTATTGATTGTAGATGAAGATGAAGATCACATTTTGTTTCAGAAAAACCTAATGGTCTCGCCATGTTATCAATTCATCCAGATTTAAATATTATCACCGATAAAGTTATTGACGAATTGGCAAATAAAAGGAGGCTAAAGTTTATCATATAGTTTATAATTCATGAAATTTACATTTTTCAATAAAAAGATAATAAAACAGATAAAAATTTAATATGGCTATTTTATACTGATTTATAAAAAATTATAATGACGATCCCTCCCCCCACCTAAAAAAATTGTTTGTAAATACGCCACTGAGGAAGATAGACACCCAATCGGGATACACTGGATCTCAAAGTTTTTTTTTAATATCTTCCATATCAAGGGGGAGGGAGAGGGCGCAAAAATGAAAAATGTTATGTTGAAAATAACAATGGTCAATGTTGTACATTTTATTTACAAAAAATTTAACGTCCTTTTTATTAATTGAAGCAGTTGTTGAAAATTATAATAAATAATTATTTATTTAATTGTATAATTGTTTAAGCTTAATTTGTGATGAATATCCCCATTAATAGAAGGGAGAGGTGTATTCATACATGTAATCACATTTATGTTTTATACTATATAAATTAAAAAGCATTTGAAGAAAGAAAAAGTCATGGGGGGTAACAGTTCCATTCACCCCTCCCCTGCCCTAAGGGTGCTCCTGCACGAAGTATTTTTATTATTTGTTTCAATATATACATTTTTACTGGATGGCTTTCATTTGGGCGAATTTATGTATATTATTAGGGTGAAATTTATATGGTCCTCCAATATGTCTAATAAATCGTTTGGGCGATCTTTTATGTACCTATTTATGACATTTATAAAGACTAATACTTTTTCCTTCCCGTTTTTAGAGACTTAAGGCTTTCAGCCAACTCTATTTAGTATGATTAAAAGTGTATTATACTGTTATATAATTTACTATATTATATTTATTCACTACATTTTTTTTACTACTAAGGTATTTCATACCCATTTATTTAATTTAATTGATTATTGTTAATTTTTCGATTTGATATTCTTCCCATCATTTCAATGTATATTCTTGTTATTTTTTAGTATTATTACGTAATATATTGATTTTTTGTTGTTGTAATTCATTTTCAATAAGGTTTCTATTAGAATATCTTTTAAAATATTATTTACTTAATAAATATTAAGATGTGGATGATAAAACTGTGAGTTATAATTACTGTGAAATTATTCAGCCTTATTAATAGTACGATATTGTTGAATAGATTTATTAATTGCCTATTATTCGATACTTTATAAATTTGTCTAAACGATCAGTTAATTTTTCGTCCAAGTTATATGCGCTTTGCTCAGGTAAATTTCGGGTCATTCGTCCAAATGAATGACGCCCGTTTTACTTCCAGATTCAGAAAAATCCAAATTTAATTTCTGGAAAAAGTCATTTTTATACTTATTGAATTTAATCAGCTTTGTATACATAAATATTACGGGTGCAGCATTTCAGTTTTAATATTGCGTATCGATTATTATGACTCTAGAAAAACAAATGGAGAACTCATAATTTTGGTCGACTAATTGATGGCCATTGTCTATATTGAACGAGAACGATTAAATTGTACGCGTCGCGTTCGAAAACAGTAAAGGAAATGAATGTTGAACACGTGTGGAGGGGATGTGAGGCGCTGATGACCTATTCGGTTTCGATTAGTCGTAGTCGTGGACGCGCCGCGTCGATCTGGAATCCGACCGAGGGATTACCGGCGCGCAGGGACGGGTGTAGGGCGTTTAGAGCGCAGTTGAGTGCAGCAGGGGTAAGCCGTTGAAACGCGCGGTCGTGTGAGAACGTGACCAAAGGCCAGATCGCGCGCGCCGAACAACACGTGTTTGCCGGCGGATTACACGGTTACAACGACGGTAAACCTTTAACACGTAGCCGCCCGTCCCGGCGCGTCACGAAACGGACAACCGGCCGAGCACGGATGACAATGACCCGGACGACGGAATTCGGTCGCGTTAACGTTACGTGAGATACTCCGAATGCACGCAGGCAGATACATCGAAAAAATTATAATAATTAAAATAATGGTTTTGAGGACGCGGAGTCGGTTTTTCGGGCTCTAAACGTCGTTACGGGTAAAACGCGATTGCGTACGTTTGTCCCTTTTGGCAACACGATTGCGTACGAAATCGTATGAAACGTTGTCAAATTTACTGATTTTACCTAAGTATAGACTACATATACTAACAGTTCTACAATAATTCATAAAAAAAAATTAATAAATAAATAAAATCGACAGTGTTTATTTGAATCAAATTATTGTTCATAAATTATTTGAAAACGCTGAAATTTGGATTCTTCGACATCTATAACTAGGGTTACCATAATATTTTTAGACCAAATCCGGACATCAGTTTCGTTTCACGGGGGAGGGGGAGGGGTAAAAATTGAAAATAAACAATATTGTTATTTCATTAATACAATTTTACTTAGATCTATGAATAAAATGTCTACATTAGAGTTATTAGATTAAATATGTTAAAACAATACAAATATGATATATAAAAAATAAATAAATTACATATTGTGCATTTATACAGAATGAACACGAAAATCTGTCACCTGATATAACATTTTGTATGAATATAACCATGTTAAACGATTATCTTTGTAAAATCCGAACATTTTTCAAATCCGGACGCCAATCCGGACAGATTTTTGAAATCCGGACTGTCCGGACGAAATCTGGACGTATAGTAACCCTATCTATAACCAACCACTTTTACTGAAACTCGGAAAATACCGCATAACATAACGGAAATAACGAAATTTCGTTATATCTGATACATTTGATATCATTATCAATAAACATTGGTAATAAAAACGATAAAACACAAAGTATTTATTAACTTTTTCAAGTTCACTCGTATAAGTATTTGGTATGCACCGATGCACTAAAAAATCATCAAATATTCATTTAAAAATATGCAGTTAAATATGCTCTAAAAAAAATTAAAACACTACAATATATAGTTCTAAAAAATTATATTTTCTCTTTAAAAATCTAATTTTAATAATTTTATTATTATTCTATAAAAGTTTTAACTAGATTAATTTTTTTATATTAAATTGATTTGAATCTTTTTTGAATGTTGGATTTTTCTTAATTATTATTCTACACCTAATAAAACAAAAAAGGTATTTTAAAATAATTGTTGAATTTTTCTTAAATATTTACCTTACCTAAATTAGAATTACACTGAACTATTAAAATTTCTTCTTTTTTTAAAAACTTTTCGTGTGCTTCGTATATGTTAAGAATCATAGACTGTTGCATCTAACCACGTCCCCCCCCCCAACGATTAATCACAGATTCAGGTGGTAGTATTACTTCAGGAGCTTCGTATCTAATTGTTCTAATAGACACAATAAATACTGACCATTAAGATAACAATTTATCTCTATCTTTCTTATAAGCTTATAACAAATTGTTGACCTTGATTCATGAAAAATATTCACTAAAACCCTTGATTTTAGATAAACCATCAAATTATGATATATTTTTCAGTTCTATACAACCAAAAGATAAACCAGTTTCAGTAATTGTTATTATGAAAATGTTAGTTAAAATTGTAGTGTTTTGGTTTCATAAGAAGGGACAAGCGTAACAGTGTCACGTAGCTCAACACACATTTTTTAATAATTATTAGAAAATAAAATACAATTAATAGTAATAATAATAATAATAATAATAATAATAATAAAAGTCTATATTGTTATAGCGAAAATATAATAATAATATTATTATAAACAAACTAAAATTAGCATTGAAATAGAATTAAAAATATATATATATATATATAATATATTATACAGTGTGATGGAGAAGTCGCGCACATCAAAATGAATGTGTTTATTAATAGTATTTTTATTGCATTACTTTTACTTTTATTTATAAACACAAATACAAAAATATTCAAAATTAATTTGCAAATATACATTTAACGTGTTTTATAACTCAAAATGGCTACCTTGTTCACTAATGCATGGATGAACCCGTTTTACCACGTATGTGACCACTTTGTGCAATATGCTTACATCGATTAAGTTTACTTCCATTGTTATGTTACTCTTCAGTTCATCTAATGTTTGTGGTCTATTTTTATAAACTCTTCCTTTAAGATAACCCCATAGGAAGGAATCTGGAGGTATTCAATATAATGGGGGGAGGGGGAGAATAATCCTTTGTATATGATACGTTCGTCAAAAAAATCGCATAAAAAATTCATTTTTTCATTGGATGTATGATTATCTTGTTGCAACGAATAATCTCCTTCATCGATTTCAAGCAACGAAATAAACTGTTATAATTTAATACTGCCTAATATATAAATTAGATAGGCAACAGAATTAGCATTTTAATATTGATTATCTTATAACCGATGCATTTAATCAGTGGCGATTAGTGCTATGGGGCCATGGGCACATGCCCCACCTACAAAATTGAAAGAAAGAAGAAGAATTTAAAATTGAATGACTATTGGTATTTCTTCTAAACATCATAATATAGTTGGTAAAATGGTATATTATTTGTAAATATTGTCGAAAAAAAAAAATTGTATCAAATACGGGTGCTCCTACGTACAATACGTACATAGTATGTACTACATACCGATACTATATTATACGGTAATTAGGCGGCGACCACAAATTCGTCGTGCCCCGATGGCCCGATCAACAGTGATAGATTTCCCCCATTTTTTGATAAGAATTAGTACGGCGTTGACGGGCATAATCGTATTTTGCTCGAATTCTATTTTTATAACGATTTACTAGATTTTTTCGGTCTTATGCTAGGGACACACTATTCACACGCCACGTCTTAACATGTATTTATACGTCACGCGTTAACACGCCGATAATTTTAAATCGCTATACTTCTTAAGCAGTTATACATAATACATCATACGAAAAATAAATGTCTATTAGGTATGTTTTTATTTAGTGTACCTATACATGAAGTATAAAGAACAATTTTTAATTTAAAAATGGTATTGACTGACAAAAATTAGTGTGTAACCTAAATATTTTTAGCATACTATGCTATCACACGCGTTGTATTAATGTGTACAGCGTCGCCTCACACGTCTTACCACGGCGTGGTATATAA
This sequence comes from Sipha flava, assembly GCF_003268045.1. Classification (NCBI taxonomy): domain Eukaryota; kingdom Metazoa; phylum Arthropoda; class Insecta; order Hemiptera; family Aphididae; genus Sipha; species Sipha flava. The sequence goes on from NW_020273107.1 coordinate 611,887, forward strand.
AGCCATGTTAAGACGTGGCGTGTAAATAGTGTGTCCCGGCCATTATCGTATTCGTATTGTTATCATCGACCGTCTTCCGTGGTACAGAACAAACACTAATTATTTATCATAGATTAAAGCAACATGATAATTATTAATCATTTTTTGTTCATTATTTTATTTAATTAAGTGTTATGTATTTTCATTTGATGATACTCTTTTTTATACATTACAAATTTACAATACCTAATTTATTAAATATTTTTTAATTTAATTTAATAAAGACATCAATGTATTTATGAAGAAAAAAAGACAACCGAATCAATTTGGAATTCAAAAATATTACTGATAAACCGTATTATATTTTATATTATATTATATTATATTTATATTATATTATATATTATATTTATTATTTATTTTTAAATCATAATTTTTTTATTTTTAAATTTTTTTATTATTTTTTGTACAATATAAATCATAAGCGTATATTAAAAGGTTTTTATACACAACACAAACAATTTTATTATATTTAAAAAATCAACAGGAATTGTTCGTAAATTCAGAGTTGAAATGGAGAAAAAGGAGGAAAATGTTTGTGTCCTACCTTCAATGAACCCTACGAACCGTGACTGCATTTAATTAACCGCGCTTTCTTTCTGTGTGTTATTTATTTGCATATCTATACGGTTGCAGTGTCCCATTATCATACGAATAAACGTTTATGTTGAACACTTAATTATCAAATCAATTCTAATTTATAACAATATTCAATATAATTACCAGGTGCACTTTATCTTATATTTATTTCAATAGTGAAATCGATAATTCGATTTTCAATTGCGATACATTGAAATGTTCATAGTTACTTATGCCTCAACTCCTAAACCTTGTAACTTTATAGAAATTAAAAATGCAAAAGTTATATTCCCAGGTCTCTTAGGGGATAATAAGCCTACGCATTTGACTATATTTGTATTAAACTGTTCTGTAACAAAACTGTTTAATTCTAATTCATAATGTACATAAATATTTCCACATTGAGATATCATGGTGGACCACTCTGTAGATAATTACTGTAAATTTTTACTCCGAATGATTTGGTCCCGACTTTGATCGTGAAATTCAATCGATTTGCATAAAAAAAAAACCTGGACGTAAACGATGGAAACGGCGCGAGGAAAACCGCGAGGACGAAAAGACCTGAAAAGAAAAGACAACTGGAAGGAAACGGCGGGATCGAACGGAACGGATGAAACGCGGGCACGGACCATTTGCTTGTTGGTTTCTCGGCGACGACAAATCGGTCCTCGTTACCGCGGCAAGACGGTGCAACGACGACGATCATCCGTTACCGCGCGGATCGCGGTCGTCCGGGCGACCAGGCGGGGACGCCCGTTGACAGCAGGTAACTTATTGTTGGATCAAACAGTCTATATTAATCATGCCGTGGGAATCGCGCGGTGTCGGTTGCGCGCGTACGGCGATGTCGTCGCGCGTACAGTTCGGGGCGGGCGGCGAGACGTAACAGCTGCGCCGGGGCAACGCGGCGGCCCACCCGCGCGCCCATTCGTCCCTACGACCCCGCAGGAGGGACGCGCGCGCGCGCACGTACGCTCTTACGTACTCTTACTCCTCCGGCGCGCACCAGTGCACGAGTGCCGTCACGTGACGACGTGTACAATAATAATAATAATAATATCGTTGTAAACGCGCGGGCAACTATATCGCGCGCGCGTAAATGGGATTATGACGCCTTGGCGATGGATAGATTCATTAGCGACAACGACCGCGCGCGCGGGTGTGTCACCTGACGCGCTCGGCGGCAATCAATCAAGCTTTCGCGATGACAAATACGTGCGCGCGGCCGCCGCCGACAACGTTTCCAAATCAAAAGACCGCGTACCCGTCGCCGTCATAATAAATAATCGTGTCACCACGACGTTTCTCGTTCACTTATTTATTTTCCACCTCAGCCGCACTTACTTTTCCTCCACCCGTGACGTTTTCCGTTCGACGCGTAAATAATTATTTAACGTACATGTTCGCGTGCATACTCACGCGTCGTCATCGGAGTCGCCTGCTTAGCGTTTTTAGCCACTCCGATTCGGATTTTTTTTTACCGCCGCGGCGCAATAATAACATTCAAGTCTCGGTGTTCCCAATGCTTTAGCCGTAGGTCCCCGTTGTAAGATATCCATTAGAAATCCACCGGGGTTTGCGATGTTTAAAACATTTTTTTATTATAGAAAAGAAATACTCGACCGGGAAAAGTAGATGCAAAACGGATTGGTATTTCATTATATGGATTTTATTTTACTTTAAACAATTGCATTTCTATGTGTAACTCGGTCGCACAAATGTATTTCACAAAGTCAATATCGAACTACATGAATTTTCTTAAGTTATTTGAGTAATTTCAATCGGTATTTAAAATTGACGGTCCGAACCACAGATATATATATATTAAACTAGATAGCCGACTCTTTTCAATCATTGAAGTCTGGCAGCCATATACAGTTTGGGCAATGTTTACACTTTGTTATCATTATTGATCATAGTGATAAGTAACTGATTATAAAAAAATCGAATTTCAAATATTTAATTTTTATTATTCTATTGGTCAAAAATTAATATTTATTATTGTATAACACTCAAGTACTATAACTGAGTGCCCAATGCCAGTAGTGTATATTGCCTGTGAAAATTTAGCAATCGCATCACTAGAAAACTGTGAACAATTACATAGGTAGGCACCTACAATTTTCATTTTCAAATCTAAAAATGTACAATTACCTATTTGTATAATGTATATTGTGAGTAATATTTATTTAATGTTGCTCATACAAAGAAATCAGGTTAAATTAAATTAATTAATATAATATAATAATAAGAGATTCAATAAATTATCAAGTGTTAACATAACAATACATATATATTTACATAAATAATTAACACACCATTATGTGTTTGGATATAAAAACTATACAATTAATATAATTCAGTAAAGTTATAGCAAAACATAAGACGATTTTCGAGTCACAAAAGTTTACCGTTAAATAAAAAGCAATTTGAATGTTGATTAATTGATATTACGAGGATTGATAACATCCATATTTTGTAAACATTGCCCAACCTGTATATGGCGACCAGGTCTCATATTTGTATGCATAGTCTATACATAGTCGGCTATCTAGTTTTATATATATATCTGTGGTCAGAAAAACGCGTCTACTTATTATAATGATAACGATCTACAGAAATGTTGCTATCCCTCCGTTTGACCGCTCCTGCCAGTAAATTCATTCGGTGCTTGTATATGATTACGAACGGAAAGCGGATACAAAACAATAACGGTTATAATCTTGATTCGAGAGGGCGTTTGCTTATTTTACTTCCCACCCGCGACTTGTAAACGAAACGCTTAATCACGGCTAAACGAAACGATTTGATGTCTTTGACACGGCGAGCAAAAGCAACCAAGAATATCGTATCAAAACGAAAACGTTAACAACAACGAGTCAGGGGTCTTGTTCAGTTAAAACTTTCGAAAAACGAACACGCGTTTTACCAACAGCGGTCCCCCCCTCCCCCGAATAAAAATTATTTTTACCGATTACGACGACCGAACGGCGTCGTGTCGCGGAAAAACGGAGGATACCGTTCGCACAACTGCGGTTCGCTACGGTAAAAAAAAAAAAAAAAAGATCGAAAACGCACGAATGTGGACTCGACGTTCACGCCGCCCACCGAAATGCATATCGACCGGTCGCGCGCGAAACGTTACAATCGAACGAAACGGTACGTCCGTCGCGCATGTACGCGCGCGGGATTTGACGGGTTGATCCGCGTATCATGTCAAGCGGTCGGGCGGACGCGGTAGAAAACGGACAACGGTAATCCGGCACAACGGGTAGCGGCGTGCGGGCGGCGGAAGAACGTTTTCGTAGCCCCCCCCCCTGCTCGCGCGCCCGACGGGTTCTCGATAAAACCGTTTTTTTTTCTCCCTCCATTGTTGTCCGTATAGGATGTACAAAGTGTCGGCCAGCCGTTTAACATCTTGCCAGCGGCGGCGCACGTTTCCGGCAATTTCCGTTTTTCACTCTCTCTCTCATCCGTCTCGTGACAAAGTCTACGACGTCCAACCGTTGTGTGTCTACCGTGCACCGACACCGGATTTCCAATAACCGACGCGAACCGTACTGCACGCCGTAACTAGACCACTCGAGGCCCGTATCCGAAAACCATGAGAAAATCATCAAAAATGCTTGAGCATTTGACCTTTAGAGGCCCCATAATAAATAGTTTGAGGCCCGGGACCCGTGTGCATTGCACCCTCTGCACACCCGATTTTCGCGGCACTTTTACGGTACTGTTTACTACGCGCGTCGTTCGATTTACGTCTGGGGCAACGGTTCGCTCGATCAAGGGAGGATAAAAAATTTGCGATGCGTCGAACGGAGGGAGATCACGTTTGCTATTGTTACAGGCGTTGGACGACGGGATCAAATATGATTTACAAATTTCATCCTTTTAAACCGAAGTTAGTGTTGGTAACAGCGAAATATCGTCTCGGATTCAGTAACGTTCGCAACACCCTATATGTATATAGTATATAAAACATGTAGCGCGCGCGCGTGTACTGGTAGATAACGATTTAGCCGACCGTTCTGCGGGGGTCAGCCGACGGATACGTATGCGATTTACCCGAGGGGTGGCGGCAAGGTTGTCGAAACGAGGCCACGGTGGCTAAGTCGTTTCCGTGCCGACACGCCACAAAGTTCTACGGGCGTTAAGTTTTGGTCGTCGCCATCTTACCTCACGCCGCGTTGGAAAAGTTGGCAATTTGCTTCTACCGTGCGCTACGTTTATTTGTTACTATTATTATTGTAACAATTGCTGTACATACGTAATATTGTAGTATAAAGATTGAATCTGTTAATGAAAAATATAGAAAAACATTATCGAAAAATGAAGACACACTAAAATATTAAAAAATGTTTAAATGGCGAAAGTGAATCAATTCAAACCGGTGAAGATTTATCTCCAAATTAAATTACTTTTGTAGATGTGGAAAGATAATTTTCAAGATATAAAAATGTATTGACAGACAAATTTCAATCAATAGTTTTTGAAAATATAATTAAAATTATTGTCATTAGGAAAGAAAATTTCATTTAGGATATATTTTTGACATTCATTGATTTCTTTTTTTCTTATAAAACGACTTACACAATGATTTTGGATAGTAAATTAATTTAATATGAAGAATAAAAATAAGTATTTACAGTAGGGTTACATAATTTTAAATGTAATTTTTTTTATGTAATATTTTAACTAAGTGTTAAAAATTAAATATTTTTTTCTCTCTAAATTTCGAGTGCATATTTTTATTTTTTTTATTGCATATTTTAATACATCTTGTTAGGTAAAGGTTTAGACAATTAGGTTTTCTGTCGATCGTTACACTCTCATATTGTATACGGCTGAATCCTTCGTTCATCGCCATCTGCAGACACAGCAGTGCAAGGAAAAGTGAAACGAAAATAAAATGTATTAATAAATTAAATTTATTTATTTATTTTTGTGTAAGGAAACAGGTTTCTATAATATCACTTGCAGTAGGTACGTTACCTCAAAACGGCCACACGCGACGTCGTCACGAATGGCCATTCGAGTGCGGACGACTAAACTGATGGCGGTGACGGTGGCCGACACGTCGTCCGTCTACGTACCAGTGTCGGTTGTGGCTGCGGGGTGGTGAAGACAACCGGCACGGATCCGTCGGCCGAACGTAGTGCTCTGACGAGGCATCTAAGATGCGTGAACTCGCGATGAGCGAAAGCGATAGGCACGTGCGAAAACGCGAGTGGACCGTCTTATAGGGATCTCGCGCAAAACAAGATGTCCAACCGTACACATTTTAACCCCCTCCCCCAAATTTCGGGAGCAAAAAATAAATTATCTGACCTACAAATGTATTACTAATAAATAAATCAAAAAAATGATTAGTTATTTAAAAGTTTCCCGTGGTTTGTAAACTGATGTATACAATACAATTATATAATATTTATGAATATTTAAAATTTTTCAACCCCTCCCCCCCCGTCATATATAACGAATATAATATAAACCATAATAATTATAGTCTATTTCCGTGCAATGCAGTACAGTAAATTACTTACGGTACTCCATTGTACTATAGATTAGTTTTATTTTTTTTTTTTTACAAACAATGGTTTTACGTATCGGTTAATGGTATAAAAAAAGATAAATTTAGCCAAAAAATAAACGAATTTGTAGTGAACAAAACGTACACTCGAAAACGTCGGAATCCAAAAGAACATCGTATTATGTATCATATCAATCCTCGAGCACGTTACGCGTATGAATAATTTTGAGTACAAATATGTAACATGTACATTATGTACACTTAATCGTTGAAATACACTTATACGATGTATTAATAAAGGGAAACGAACAATCGAAAGTTTTGACGTGCATACGCCGAACCGTTAAGTAAACACATTACTGAACAGAAAACGTATACGTGTTATGTTCAGTCGATTCGAAGAGTCTGCGTTTATTGCAGCGACGGCTTATTGTTTTCCGCGCGAGAAAGAAAACCACTCGCGTAAGCCGCTGAAAAGCTTCGCCGTAATAAATGGCCCGTGCGATAATATCGGTTGACACGGGAAACGTTTAAAAACGCGATGAAAGAATTTCTTATTTGCGCACACACACATACACACATCCGAGTGATGTGGTCGCCTTAGCGACCGAGCACCTTGCTGCAGGGACTTTGTATGAGGTAGTCTCGTACTGTCCTTTTTTCTCCCTTTTCCCACACACACACACCCGGGACGACACTGTTTCTGACCCACCAACTACTATGCGTTCTTCTTCACACGAACCGATCGCGTACCTGTGGACCAGTGGTGTATATTGGGGGGGGGGGGGGCTAGTGGGCTACAACCCCACCGAAATGTTTTAGAAAATTTAAAAATTATTTTAAATGTATGTTATATATATTTTAATGGTGCTTTATGTTTATTTAGAATTCGTGTCCAACGTCAAATCGTTTTGGGACATTCTGCAAATGAAATCTAGATAAAAGTACTTACTGTGTCTTGTTAGTAATTCTTAGATAGCAGTGGTAATTTAAATTTGTTCACAGTAGCCCCTCTTGAAAATATTTTCTGTATACGCCACTGCTCGATAAGGTCGAAATCTGCATCGCGACCGTCATATTTCGCTAGATTTAATTGTACAACGAATGAGTGAAATCGGCGGTCGCAGCGGAAGTTGCGCAACCGATATGATTCGTAACGTAAGAAAAAATCGTTTATTGAGATTGACTCGTGTCGCCCAGTGCTGGCCGAAAAACGCTCACGGGCGGGTTTAAGGGATCAGCAAGGGGGGAATTAGCCCTCCCCCCCTTGGGAACAAGCTATCCATTTTTCAAAGCAAAGTATTATTAAATATTAATAATTATAATAAAATGTCGTCAATGGATATTGATGAATATGGTACCTATTTTATATATTTTTACCTATATTTTAAAATGATTTCAGATTAAAATTGATACCAATAATGTAACTATTTAAACTTTGTCATTATTGTGAAAAAAATGACTTACTTATAAAGGACTCAAAAACATATTCTGTAATTTAAAATGTTATATAGATTTAAAAAACCAACTAACTAAATTCTTAAACCTCCATTAGACCCTCCTTTGGTTAGTGATTCAACCCGCCCCTGAAAACGTTCGAAACAAATACGACGCACTGCAACGGGGTACCGTGGACACGGATGTTTCTAGTGGAAACGAAATATCTGGATAACGCATTTGTCGACTTGTTAGCGAGCTGTGTGCAGCACGATTCCCGAGAACAACAATAACAACACAACCGGAAAAGCGCATTCGATTCGAATCCGTTCAATCCGGTGCCCGCTGTTGTTGCGAACCTCTCGAAAACCGTTACGGACGCAATTTTGACGTCACGTTGCGTACGTACAGTCGTGTCGCACGCCAACCCTGTCCCATGACCCGAGGGCGCGGTTAGGCAGTCGGTTCTGGGCGTCGCGCGAACGACGAAGAGATCGGATCGAGACGGACGCGAGCGCCGAGGCAGCCGTGCTGTTCCGCCGCAACCGTGTCCGCGAACATGTCCCCAACCGCACCCGATCAAAATATTGTATTTTATTCAGGCCAAAATTTAGCAGTCAATTAGTAACGATTTGCAAGACCATTTCACAATTCGCAAGACTTTAGTTAATTAGTTAGTAAGTTAGCATCGTTTGTTAACCGGCCATACGCCGTATATGTGTGGGTAGAACACTATTCATTTAGATGAGTCTCAGCAATGTATTTCATAATAGAAAGTTCAACTATATCTGTCTCTGAAGGTATTGGTAATAGTTTATCACCAAGACTGTGAATTTAATGCACTAAAATCTAACAAAATATATTCTAAAAATTATTAAAATATGATCTAATTTTTTAAAAATATGCAAATAAAATAACTAAATTATAACTTTTATTTTTATTTTTTGTCATTAGAATTTTTATTAATTTTATGAGATGCATCAGTATGACATTTTTGCACACGATTAGGCATCTCTAACGAGTTGATATCTGTAAAATAATTCAATCTCTATTTCAAGAGTAGAATAGAATACGTGTTAAATACTCGACTAAAAATAGAATAGTTTCTATGAAACGAGTCAGAGTTTATACAAATACATTAAATATCAATTTAAAACAGATTGATCAAAAAAATGTAAATATTACGAAAAAAAAAATGTATACAAAAAAGTCATTAAAACATGCACTTTATGCCCTAACCTATGAAATGTGTAAAAATCTGCAAAATAAGATTTAGTATTTGAACTATAAATAAGTTAAAACAAATTTTGGCCAAATCTATTTTATTATACGGTGTAGCAAAAAAAAAACAGGCATTTGCATTAAATGTACTTAATTAAATAAGCCTTGCTTATTACTATACCTATTACTAAAAAATTGTAAATAACCTATTTAAAAATGACGTAATGAAATTATAATTTCGTCACATTTGCTTAAATATGCTCGTTTACAACTTGATTTTCGTGCGGTTCCATGGTGTAATGGTTATGGTAATGTTACACAGGGACGTGGTATCGAAAGAAAAGTATCAATACTTTTACTTGGTATCGAATCAAATGAAAATAACGATATGAGTAAAATATCGAAACGAAAGGACCGATATGAGTAAGTATCGAAAGAAATGTATTAATCCTTTTACTTCGTCGTATCGAATCGAATTAAAATAATAAGAGTAAAATATAAAAACGACCGATATGAATAATCGTTCCGATTAAGAGGAAACCTATTGACGCTATTGAATAAGTGGCGTATATAGGGGGGCCCGAATGGGCTACAGCCCCCCCCCCCCCGAAATGTTTTAAAAAACTTATAAATTATTTTAAACGTATATTATATTTTAATGGTGGTTTATGCTTATTTAGAATTTGCGTCTAACGTCAAATCGTTTCGGGACATTCTGTAAATTAAATGTAGATAAGTAACTACTGTATCTTGTTAGTAATTCTTAGATAGCAGTGGTAATTTAACTAATTTAATTATTTCCATAGTAGCCCCTCTCGAAAATATTTTCTGTTTACGCCATTGCTGTGGACATCGCCTTTTTTTGAACACTTGTGTATATACGTGTATATAAATAATACGTAGGCTACCCAACGGTGAAAAGAACAACAGCCCTGCAAGCAAAAGCGTACATCTGACTCGTAATTATTGGAGAGGATGAAACGGTTTTTTTTTTTTTCAACTTTGACTTAAAACATAAAGTTCTATCTAGATAACCTGTTTAATGTTTCTGTAACGAAATGAAAATATATTAAATCATAACAAATATATTTGTATACAATACAGGCTGTATAGGGGGAGCGATCACCCCTTTTCCTTCCACCCTGTATATGCGTCAGCTCGCAAGTCAATCGTATTCAGAGATCGTTGCGTTTTCGGTCGGCGATGTTTTAATGTAAAACAACAATACGTTCTCGTCGCGAATAACATCATATCACGAATATGTATATACGATGTATACACCTACTTTATACGTTTGCTGTGGTATACTACATGTATTTATGTTTTGTTCACGTAATGTCATTTAGTATATTATGTATTATGTTTTCTTAAAATCAACGGTGAATTCTAAAAATAATACGTATACGCATACATCATTTGGATTGTAATAATTGCAAAAAATAACAGTTTATACCCAAATTGACGAATAAAAATAACATGTGTTTTTGCATCACCGATGAGCTTATAAAGGATGATGGGAATGAGGTAAAACCATCATTAACCTCTTCAATAATTTTCTATTGCAAGTAATTATTTTTAAAAAAAAAAAAGTCAGTTTAACAATGTGCGTTTAAATTGAGTTGTCCAAGACTATATTATGTTCCTTTAGAAATAAAAGTTTTCTATGGAGAATATAAACAAACAAAAAATATTCACGGCACACATATTTTAGATCATAAATACTGTTTAAAATAGATTTACAGGTTATTGTATCGTTTGGCATAGAGATGATCAATTCACATAGAAGTATATCACGAAAATAACTAAGCTTTATATTATACTATATATATATATATATATATATATATATATATATATATATATATATTTTAAAATCGAAAAATTATATCATACTATTAATTTATGATTTCTATAATGTTCTATAAAAGTTTATCTACGCTTTGTTCTATTTTGGGTTTAGGCAGACTGCAAAAACCTATAAGATATATTGCGTAAAATAACAGTGCGACTATCTTTAATTAATGTTATTAAATAATTCATAAATTTAATTTAAAATATAATGTTTTATCTGATTTAATATCCTATTTAAATATTTATTAGATTTCTTCAAATATATTTCAACTGTTGTCATACGATCAGGCTGTAATAGCGAACAATTGAGTTTAAGTTAAGGATTCAAAAAGTATTCACTTACATGACCTAACTTGCTATTGATCGTGTTACTATTACGTATCGTAATACTATTACAGTATTTATACGGCAAACAGTATTTTGTTTGACGGTATTTAGTGTGATTCGGAGAACACTAATAAATTACGGTAGTTGGCGATCGTTGTTTGCAGAATAATATGGTGTTCTATACATACATATGGTTTGCTAAACTTGTTTGTTTTTATGTACACGTTGTAAGGCGTCGAGAGCGGAAAGAAACAGAAAATGAGGGCAAGGAAGAAAAGTAAAGGAAAAAGTACAAGGAAAAAAATAAAGGAGAGAATCGGCAAACACACACACACACACATACACACTGACGGAAACACGCACTCGCACTCGCACGGCGTCTAGGCTACAAGCTATTACACAAACGGTTGGGATTGTGGCGCGTGGGAAACCGGACAGCCGGCGGTTCGCTTTTCGTTTTCGTCATCGCCTCTCGGAGTGGGAAGAAAAATCAAAAAGAAAACACGTCCGCCCTGTGTACAACTGCACCGAGTGTACGTGTGTGTGCGCTCGTAGATAACGTATAACTTAATTACCCCTTCGGCGTGAATACCGGGCCAGATTATCTTCTCGAGGGATTACGAAACCGACGCTCATTAACTGTCACGCCGTTTTGGCGCGAACAACCGTCGAAATTGAGAGGATTACGTTATCGCGCGTCATCGTTCTGTACGCGTGACGAGAACAGTACATCGGCGAGAAGGGATTTCTTTCGCGCAGGATTTATTCCTCGCAGTGTAGATAGGAACGATAAACAGTTCATATTAGAAAAATATAATTTTGGTTTTCTTATGATTAGACCGAACGTAGTCACTACGCAGAACGAAAGTCCTATTAACTACGTTTTACCAGACCAATTGCGTGTTTTTTTTCGGGGGCTGTGTCGGAGAGGGATTTTTTTTACAGTTGTGTAATTTATAGCGGTTTTAAAGGAACTAAGTGTCTTTAAAACTGCCATTGATTCCTTCTAGTGGTTAGTGAATGTAACCATATCTAAGTATAAAAAAAAAAAAAAAAATTAAGTTCCTTCTGAAAACAATTTTTTTATTATTTTCACGTACTGTAGTATAAACAATTCTTACAGAATTAAAACATTCTAAACATAGGTGACATTAGAAGTTTCAATTAGACCAGGCTAAACATTTTGACTTCATCGTATCAAATAGAATGTCTAGAACTGCGGTGGGTATGGAAATTAAAGACCATCATATGACATAAAATAAAAATCATATAATAGATACCTAATTTTCTAATGAAAAATTAAAATATAAAAATATAAATATAAAATTTAAGTTTCAAATATTTATTTCGAAATAATAGTTAAAATTGAATATTGATTTTTTGTTCAGCATGTGTGACGCATATTTTGAATTTTTCAAATTCGTGTTATTTTGCTTTTTTGAATGAAAATTTAAACTTTAAAAAAAGTTATGTATCACGCATATATGATGTATATTACAATAGCATATGTAACATGCTCTTTTCAAAAACCCAGTACAAAAAAAGAAATAATTTAAATAATATTTTGTGTGCGTACAACTAACGACAAAGTATATGAACGTTATTGAACGTAAACATTAAGGTCTGAAAAAAATTGTAAAAAAAAAAACAAATAACCCATCATTGAGCAGATGATGGAAAGAAAGATCACCCGCAGCCATTCCATTTGCATATATTCAACATTTCAACATATGTACGTTGTAATATAAGGTGCACCAGTATATGGAGGGCAATTTGTTATGAAAAGTAAACGCTCCTTTAATGCGTTTTCGACCCTACTACACCTCAACCACTCACTTGTTTATTCAGCAAACCCTTTTACATATTGTTTTTCGACACATGCATTTTTTACTTCGAAAATAAAAAAAAGTTGTCACAAGCTAAAAGCACTCATTCTTAAAATGTCTTGCCTACCTGAAGTACATAGGCTGTAGTTTTGTAAAATAAAATAAATATTATAATGTTCTGTCTTCAAAAAATGACTCTTCTTTTATTTTTAATGTAAACAAACCCGAAATTTTATCTATATATGAGAATAAATGAGAGTATATTTACAGTTACAGAAATTATAATTTAACTGGATTTTGCAAAAAAAAAAAAAATAGTGTTTGTTAAATTGTAATTAATAAATAATGTTTATCGTTTGATTCAAGATAATGGCTAAGTAATGGACGATGAAGGTTAAATTAACATTTTATTTTTACTAATAAGTATTAAGTTTAAGTAAATTAAATCTACTTAAAATATTTTTAAGAAAAAAAAAAATATAAATAAATAAAAAAATAAATTTATTTTTATAAATTAATTAAAATCGATATCTCTGATTCGTAATGTGAGCATAAGTTTATACTTTTTTTTCCGCTTTTTATAACTTCTACGGTTTTTGTCGATTTTTTACTTATAAGTTGATAGTATTATTTTAACTGTACTTTTTGCTCTCAAAATAATTTACTTTGTCAACCCTTTTTGTCAAAGAGCTTTCTTTTCACATAAGGATAATTTACGTCTTTTATAATTACATCCAAGTTACCGAACTTCACAAATAAATTATTCTAATTTCAGTCGTAAAATGTACCCGGAAATATTGGATTTTTGTACAAAAATCTGTGAAGATATTTGAACCATCTACGTTTAACGTATTGACTTTTACTGAAAAGCAATCAAGTATTACCTCCATGAGCGACAAGTTTTATTTTCTATATCTATACTTTCAGTTAATTTTTAAGGATGTAATTTTTCATAATCTTCATCGTTTAACAGCAATATTGCATTCATTAAAAATTAACCATTTGATCACATAATACAACCTGGCACATATCTAGTCGTTTTGCGATTACCTTAATCAAAATATTAAAACCGTTGAAAGTATCTTATTTATGTATGAATACATTATGTCAGTGGCGTATATACGTTTTCATTTCGGAGGGGACCGATTATGTATTTGATTTTTGGGTGGAAAGGAAGGAGGAAGCACACTATTATGAAAAAAATTACTTTAACACTATAAGACTCCTCGACTGTCTTTACACCATCAGAGAAATAAGAAACTCAATTTTTTTAATGATTTATTATTTTTTAAAAGTATAAAAACTATATTATAATAAACAAATGTTTTATTAGAATCACTCAAAATTCACTACATATTTTCTTAAAAGAATAAACATATTTTATAAATATTGAGATTGGATGGATCAAATTTTTTTTTAAAAAACTTCTAAAGTTGAATATTTATGTAAAAACCGTAAATTTCGTGAAAATCGTATAATAATTTGCTAAAAGCTTATAAAATAAAATCCCAAATAAATATTTTTGAAATTTTTTTTGGATTTTTAGGCAAATATATGAGTATGGTGATATTAAATTTTCAAGTCTTAAATTAAAAAAATTAAATATTTTTAAAGTTTTATATTTAAACCAAAAAAGCTAAAATTGTTTTGAAAATATTGTCAAATAGGAAAAACAATATCTTTGATATAGGGTAAAAATTTCAAGTTTCTAACCTCATTACTTTTGAAATTATAAATGAATAATTAAAATTTTAAAAGTAAAAGTCCCGTTACAGCGCATTTTTTACCATTTTAACTAGGTTTTTCGGCACTTTTTCCTCACGCCTTGAAAAACTCTTGAATGACCTCTGAAAAGTACCACCACACGTTAGATCGATTTAGAATTAAAAAAGTTACTAGATGAAACTTTTTGGCCAATATTTCTATTCAATAAAGTGTTTACAGAAAAAAAATATGAATAAAAAATAAACATCATTGTATAACCATAAGTATCTTCGTTTCACTTAGAATCTAAAACTGTAAACCTAATTATTATTCTATAGTTTTAATATCAGTATTTTCATAATAGCGAAATTCGAGAAAGTATGCTATGATGCTTAACGGTAATTGGTGTAATTAATATATATTGTACATAAATTCATATAAATATTAATTATTCGATAAAAGTAAAAATATATATCCTTAACCACGTACATTTTATTTCGCATTTATAAGATACCTTTTTTTTTGTATGTACAAGTTTAAATCATCAGTCTATATAAGAATTCAATTACAAATATTTTTAATTCTGATTCATGTAGTACCTAGATAAATTGAAGCTTAATATCTGATATAGGCACATTTAGTAGATTGGCAAAGCCCTATCCCCACCTGCACGTAGTACCAACTGGTAACGGAACCAGAAAAAGTTTAATTATAGTGTATGCAAATTATAACAAAGTAGTAGGCAGTGACGTATTTACGGGGGGGGGGGTCCAGGAGTACTGGACCCCCCAGAACCTCTCCGAAAAATAAAAAATTAACAACAATTCTTACATATTTGCAGAATTGGGTATGTTAAACATTCACAGGGAAGTTGAAATTGCTGTTGATGAAGTGATAGAGGAGTTGGCCAAAAAATCGAGACAACTGGAATTTATTTTATAACAATACTTTATAATATATAATTCTAAATACAATATATAGGTACATATATATAATATTATATAAGACTAAACGATTATTACATTATATATTTAGTTCAACTTCCTCCAAAAACTGCATAAGGATGTAACTATTACAATATAATATATAGATTATATTAATTATGTATAAACTGAGGACCCCCCCAGAAAAAATTGAAAATACGCCACTGGTAGTAGGTAATAAATGACTATATAAAACGTTATACCTGTGATATGATACCTTATTCAAAAGTTTGATTCTGTTTTTGAAGATATAATCAAGTTCAAAAAATGAAATGTTAATGATATAACATCAATAAATCATTTTTTTAATCATCCAAAAATAATACTACACTTGTACGAGCAGATAATTAATAATTGTATAATATTAATAATATAATATGTTAGTTGTAAGTTATTGCTAAACCGATAGATGGAACATATATTATATATTATTATAATAATGTGTATCTATTTGAATGTAATAAATTCAATACATTATCTTTATATACCTACATATATATAATATATAACCAACACGAGTATACTCGTCTATACTTGTCTATAGACGTATATAACGTAGGTAAGTACTTAATACGTAAATGTAAATACATATGTATACAGAGTGAAAGCGTATGTTTATAGTTTTTAGGGTTTGGGGTCCAACTCAGTGATTGTTTAAACTATAGTTTTTACAGATTATTTGAGTACAAGTAAAGTAATGTAAATACTTATGCAACCCTCCCCAAACATTTTTTTTTATACACACACATAAAGTAAACCATTTAGGTAGAATAATGTCAATCAACCTAAATATGGTGTACATTGTATACAGGTATAAATAAAATGATTAAGTTAAATATGTTCCATTGTTCTAACATAACTATATAAAACGTGTGAAGTAAATTCAATATATACCTATACGTTTCACAGGATACATAAACGTAATATACTTTACATAAAAAGGGATAGCTCCAGGAGATTATAACATTTTAATTAATATATAAATAATAATAAAATAAAAACTAGTAAATTATTGTTAATCCTTGTAAATTAATATAGGAATAAATATAATAATACTCCAGGCAAAGCATTTAAATAAATAACACTTTATAATATGAAGTTGAGTTATTCCTATCAATTCTATTTTATTCAATTAAATAAGTAATCCAATATTACAATTTATATATTAGTAACTTAAATATAAATTTAACATTTAATAAACTACGTACCCTAGTTTCCGTGGTCACCTTTACAGAACAGCATCATCAAAGACCACTATAACAGTAGTACTGCAGATGTTTTCTAAATGAATATTATATTTTAGAATTGTTAATTCATGCAGGAACAAGCCTAAAGGTGGAAACAAAACTAAACAATTACATCTTATAAAGTATTATAAGTGATTTAAAATTTAAATGTATTTTTTCCTTTTTTGAGTTTCAATCGATGTTTAAATAAAAATGGTAAATTGACTGTTTTTATAATATGAATCTTACTTCGTGATGTACTCGTAGGTAGATGTACGGGTGATATACGAGGTATCTCTTATAATTGACAACTGATGAGAAAAAAATAATAATGTTTTATATGGATTTCGAAATAAATTCGGATATAGCGTTTTCTATAAACTTGTTAACTATTTTTCTAATTTCCAAGCGTAATGCACGCGTATACTAATGAAAAAATATTTGTTGGGTGCCTATATATATATGTACAGAGTCATATGTACGCTTATTTATATACATATATGCGTGAGAGGGTAGTTGGACGATCTTTCTAATTTTGGGCCAGTGCTGTTTAATAGTTTTCTAAACAGACAACAGTACATCTGGTATATTCAGGGGTTAATAGAATTATTCATCTCCTCGATACTACCAAGTGCAACAGTAAGCTCCATTAAACGTATATCCCTGTATTTATTTTATATAGTGTACTACTGTACTTACGTGTCGTTATCATAATAATGTTATTGTCAACGCGTTACCAGCCCGCGTGTACGATGGATAGATTAAATTCGCCTAAGACGGACACAGTATTACATACAGGTGTAGCAGTTAAATTTAAATTGGTGTAAATATTAACTTTAAGCCATTTAAAGTCAAATTTTACCACTGGAATATGTGTGAAAATATTTATAGTTGAACGTTAAATTGTTTTGTTATGTTACATTATCAGTTTGAATAGAAAAATTATACACATTTTGAAACAGTTTGTTTTTTATAAAGAAGCCTATAAGCTCAGGCTAAATTGGTTCCTCTAATGCTCTAAAGGTGTAGTAGAAAAAGAAAGAATTTGAAAAAATGTATTTCAGTGGATCAATTAATGACAATAGGAGTGATTCACCGACAAAGGAGTCTTGCGCGGCACAGCGATCCGCGGGTTTCCAGCTACCTGTGACCCATCCTTTTTTCCCGTTCGATATCGCCGTGCAGAATCCCGCGAACGTGGCTCTTGTGATATTACCCGTAATACAATATTATTATCCTGCGCGCGCTATAAAGTTACAAAGTGCACCACGGAACGCATCGTTACACCGTGTCGTGGCGGTGCGTGCGTCGGTTAATCGAAATCGCCACAGCCGCGTGTGAAGAAACGTTTTGCGTGCGTTCGGTTTTACGCGAGGTATGCCCGCGACCGGGAAACCCGTAGCCGGTGGCGGGTTGGAGATCTGCTGCTGGCACCGTGATCCTGTGGCAAGGGATGGGTGCGTACAGGGTTAAACGTGATGTGTACACACACACACACACACACGGCACACTTCGTGCAAAGTTTACGTGTTCACGTAACACGTATATTATATACACGACTAGTATACAGCAGAACGGTGTGGGCGTGTGTGTGCGTGTACCCTCGTGTAGCGCATTACGTGTATATACGTTGTGTTTACGGAAGCGGGGTATAAAGAGGGACAAGCTTACGACGAAATTAATAACTTTAGGGCCACCGGTCACGAACCGCAGGGTAGTTTGCCGTGTTTGACACGTTGTTATACGGCGGCGGCGGTGGCAACGGACACGGGTTCCCGCGACCCGCGACACGGCAAGGGGGTGGCCGGTCCCGCGGCGGCCGGGTCCCGACACGCCCCCGGACCAACACACGCGCGCGATTGTCGCACACCGAGCGCCGCCCTGTGCCGCCGACTTAGTAACGGCACCGCCGCCGTATTTACGCGGCCGCGCCGGACGTACCAGCATCCGCAGCCGTTGCTCTATTCGCTTCTTGGCCCTGGCCACGGTCAAACCATCGCTGCGCGCCTTGCCGATCACAAACGCTGTACGGTATTAAACTCTTACCGACCGACCGCCGCGGTGCGCATCGGAACGCCACGTACGCATATATAACCATCGTCGCAGCGGTTACCGCCGTTCGTCGCAAAGGTCGGTGCCGTGGTTTGAATTTTTTTTTTTTTCATTCTCTCCGTTTCGTTTTATTCGGATATTTGATTTTAATTATATTTTTTCTTTTTCCCATAGACGTCGTTCTTTCGCACAAGATATTCCCTCGAACCATGGACATTGTCGTCGGTACTCTCGCTACGAGATTTAACGTATAGATAATGGGAACAGGTGAGCGTTGTGCTTCGTATGGTTTTGATTTATTTAATTTTTTTCTAGTTGTTAAACCTTTAAACGGTGTTGGATTTATATACATATATGTTTAATAAACGGCGCGCGAGAAAAGCTAAAATTTGTGTAAACTAACGCTCGCGTAACATAAAATTAATATCGACGATATTAATAAATTCACCTTGTACTCATACGGATTTCACAGAAAAACATTAAGTATATATTTTACTATGACAACATTTTTAACTTTTTAAATTTTTAAAATTAACATTTTAATTTAAACATTTTTTTTTAATCTCTTTATAGTTTTACAAGAACGTTTTGCGTTTAAGTGACCGAAAAATCAAAGACCAATAATATAGGTTTTCTCTTAATATGTTTTCTTTTTACTATTCACTGTGATTCATTATTTCTCATATTTATCAGTTTTGTAAAACTAAACGTAATACCAAAGAGTTTTTATAACTTCATATTCTAGAGATAAATACACAAATATATAAAAATATGTAAATCGTGAATTATTATGAGTACTTAATTTAGGATATTTTAAATGGTTATAATCATTTTATTACACTATTTACGTATATATGTATATATATATATGTTTAATCCATACGAGTTCATAACTAAATTATTATATTTTTATTTCTATAAATCATGTATCATAAAAAAACTTATAAGTACAATAAAAGTGAGTTTTAATATTCAGAAAACAACTTATGAAATATATATTCATATTTTATTTTAAACTCATTAGGTCCTACATCTTAACAGCATATTATTGAAATTTATTTATATATGTGCGTGCGTTATGGATAATGCTAAAATTTGGTTGATTCGACACTGTAGCGTAGGAAGACTCGTTAGCCACCTGGAAAACTTAAAAAATAAATCCCTTTTTGCTAATTAAAAATTTGATGTGATGAACTTTAAATGTTACTATTTCTTTTAAAGTACAATTTATTTCTTCATATGAAATTTCCTTTATGAATTTCCTAGTGCTTTTTTCATAATTTCATCATTAAATTCACACGTAGTGTATACAAATTGATAAAATCTATAAATTTCAAAAAGTACAACGGAAAAATTTTGTTTTGATGGTAAAATAAAAATACAACTTTTCCATAATTTTGTTTTCCTATAGAATTCGCGCCCTTGGCATAGGCGCAGTTCACCAACACTCTTACAACACTGTCTCAACATTAAATTACTCATGCATGTTAGCTGTTATTTTTGAAATATCAAAATATCAATTAAAAAAAAAATTTTTATAGAGTAAGACACATTTATTAATTAGTTATTATAGACTACTTTTAATAAATAAACATATCATACCTAACAACGATATTTCTTGCCACCTTTCAATTCATTAATTACATTTAAATATTTTCAATTTGATAAATAAAATTAATTATCTTCTCGTTTTCTAGAGAACAGTTTTTAAAATAAACGATAAAATTCAGTTAAAAAAAAAATTAAAACACAATATTGCACTCACGATTATCACACGTGAAAACAGACTACAGATCGGCATCGTGTATTGTATTTGTACAACTTATAGCATTGTTTTTAGAATATATTCTAAAATCTATGCTTATATTAGTTAGGTATTATAGTTATAACAAAAACATCAGCCAATTAAGATACTATACCTACCTAAAATATTATAAAAACTATAGACCCATTTATTTTTCACTATAAATTGTTAAGATAAGATTATTTATTATACTCTGGCAGTCGATACTTTATTATTGTGACACTATACTATACAGAATGTTAAATCAAAAGGAAAATATTGGTTTAAATTTGTAACATATAATATATAAATTATTATAATATTAAAAATACACGGGACACAATTTATATTTACAAAAATAATACCTAAGACGCAATTTGCACTAAAAAAGTACAATGGGACGCTGCTTACAATCATTTCACCGATCAATGAAAAAAATATTAACAGTCAATTAATTTTCTGATTGTATAAAAATATTTTATTCTTTTTTCTAATTACTAATTATTAATTGCATTCATATCTCTTTAAATTTATTTTAAAAACATAATCAATTCAATTAATGATTATAATAAAAAATTAAACTTCTAGTAACTTTACAATATATTATAACAATATCATCTAAAAACTGAAAGTGATTTTACGTCTTTTGTTATACGTAATTAACTGATACATAATATAGCATAATGAAGTCTTTATACTGCGTACATAAAAAATCAATTTAAAAAAATCACAAAATTCTTCAAACAAAAACTCTTTCGTGTATTTGGGTTATTGTTGTTGGAGTAAGGCAATTTAAGTTTTATCACGTTTTAGAAACAACTTTTTGCCTGAATAATTTTTTCGTGGATTCATTTTCTTACTACAAAACCTTATGATAATTAGTAGTTGTAATAATAATACATTTCTTTATTTAAATATAATTTTTATTGCCTTATTCTTAATGATTTTCAATCTAAATTGTAAATAATTTAGAAAGTATTAAAATAAAATGTTATATTATACGAGTATAGATAAACTTATTGTTTTTGTACACGATATATCATAAACATTGAAAATGTTTATGGTTGAAATATGTTGTTAAAAATGTTGTACAATATTTCAATTTTGTTTAAATTGTTTTATAAATTTTATTTAATTATTTCAATACCATTTTTTCCCCAAAAGTTTAAGAAATTTATTCATGAATGACATTTTGCTAACCGAGGTGAAGTAAACTTTGATTTATTTATTGCATAGATTAAAAAATGCTATGTAATATTTTGCACATATTGAGCCTGAATACTTATAATATATTGTGAGTTTATAATTATAAATATTGCAATACTGAAAGTTCTCATGATAAATCCTTACAATTCGGAAAATTTAAGTTCTCTTGAAACCGTTATTTCACATTTCTTACATAATCAGTTGATCCCGGACAAATACATTCGCGCCTTAGAATCATTCGAACCCCTTTTTAAAAGGATCACAAGTATATCATAATCTCTATTATTGAAAAGTTTTGTTGACCTTTTTATATCGTCGCAACCTGTAATCCTTTCTTTTGGTAAACTCAAAAAGCCCAGAAAAGATTAGGATATTCTGCACAAAAGGTGAAAAAAAAAACAAAAAAAACTTTAAACGAAATTACTCATTCAGGGTGCGTTAAGTTCGAAAAGCCCTAAAAAGAACAGTTTTATTTCTTTTTTTATGATAAATAATATATAAACGAGAGAAAAAAAGTTAAACCTTTTATCAATCATTATTTAACGCCGTTAAGAGCACGACATTCTCCCTGTTTCGAGTTTCAAATGAATGACCTTAAAGGGGCATAAATTTTAAATGCCACACTAAAATTATGAGCGAAACGTTTATAGTCAAATCGAAGAAATCTATTTAACCCAGATCAAGGCAGCCCCATACAATAAATCGAGCTTCGGGAATAAAACATAATAATATTGAAATGTAATTTTTAATACGTAAACTACATTGTTTTGATTAAATTCATATTGGATATTGTTGTATACGTGCAGCGTGAAAAAACTGATTTTTAAAATCACTTTTAGTTTAAAAATATGTACGATTCGATTCGATTTCGATTACAATACTTAGGTTTCGTTTACGTTTATTGCACGACACATATGTACTCATGTGAATGAACGATGCTACGGATTTGCGTAGTTTGTTGACCGGTTGGCGATTTTTGTACATTTTTTGACCGTGAACGAAAACAAGATGAAAAACAAAACAATAGGGATGACGAGAACATGAATTTACATAACCATAGTGGACATTTATGACATTGTAAACGGCTGTGATTTCAATAGGTAACCGGTAAAAGTTCATTTTTACAAAGCTGTAATCAATAACTGATTAATTAATGTAATGTAATCGATAAATAATAATTATTTTACCACGCGGGTGTTTTCTACGCCGAAAAACAAGGATTACGTAAAGCGCGCACGGACTACGTGTTGGAGTTTTCCGACGGACCTCCTGTACCAACCCTAAAGCTGCGGTTACAGTGGCACCGATGTCGGTGAAACTCACCCGATAATTTTAGATAAAGAAAATATTATACAAGTGATCACGGTGCCTCCGACCGCATCGGCCGATTACACCGACGTCGGATATCCATCGGACGAAATTCAATTAGTAAATCTTGGTTGGTGAAACAGTGTATGGAATTTTCCATATGTTTTCTTATCCTAAAAAATGACATTCGTGTGATATTTTCGCTTTTTTCATAACAAATATTTAACAGCAGGACTTATCTCGAAACACAATAATGAGGAGACATCAATCTTATCAAAACATAACCGGTACTCGTTGCAATGAAATGAACAACCGTCGGCCAATTTTATCGGCCGACGTCCGAGGCACTGTGACCGCAGCCTGAGACGTTCGCTCGTAGAGGCGTACACGGATCTAGGCTCCGTGCGACTTCGGAACCGCACCAAGAAATCCGTCGACCGGAGGGAGGTGGTGGTGTCAAAGTTTTCGCTAAAGTTGCGGTACATCGCCGCCGCCGCCAACAGGACCGTTTTGCCGGCGCGACCGAACCCGGCGGTACGACGGAAGTTGGTCGTACAGCCGTCGCCGTAGGCGGTGCGGCACAGCTGCGCGTAATGTGCGCGTCGCGTGTAGCTTTTTCACAGCGCGGTACGCTGCGGTCGGCGGGACGGAGAGGCGTCACACCCGCACTCCCCCCTTCCCTCAAACGAACACGGTTTTGCGCGCGCCAACATCCATTAGAGCCGCTGTCGTCGTCGTCGTCGTCGTCGGCGGCGGCTTCGACATCTCTCTGCCGATACCGCTGCACTTTCAGGCCTCGGGCCACGTGCACGATATACGTATAAACGTGTATACGTGTGTATACGCGCGCGTTCAGTGTACGCGTTACGTACACGTACGTGCAGTGGCATGGCGATGTGGTTGATCGAGAGGCGGCCACCTATGTATTTTTTTTTTTTTTGGGGGGGAGGTAGTTGTTGAAAAGATGGATCATCCTTGATCATTTTCAAAGTGTCTGAAGAAATTGATTTGAATTTTCGATCAAATTTTCGTCAAATTTTTAGAGACCATTTTGGCACACACTTTGTTCGTGTTTAAATCTTCGACTAAAATTTTACGAACACTTTCTCTTACAGTATTTACCATATCTGCTACTTAATTGACGGTCTCGCCGAATAATTTTGTCAAATTTTTCCAATATTTTCGTTTGTTGAAGACGTCGTAGGACGTCCAGGACGATCATCATCTTCACACTGACTTCATCTTTCAGAAGGGATTTTAAATGAATACACCCCCTGTGCAATAATGTGTACTATAAACATACAAGGTATGTTTCCATATAATATGCAACATTAATTTGAATGTTGAATTTGCGTTAATGTGATGTCCCTGGTACTGCTAATGTCCGGTGTTTGCAACCTAATCATCAACGTTTTAAATCTGTTAATTTCTAACATACCTGCAACTGCAATATAATGTTTATAACAAAAATTTATATTTGGGTTACATTGTAAACATAGTTAGAACGTCATATTCAAACAATGAAACCTACTAATAATTGGAAACAATTATAATAAAATACCACAACTCGTATGCGGGTATCGACCTCCGAACACCGACATATCTACCTAGACGGGTCTCTAAATCCTACGCGTTACTACCTATCGGCTATCCTAATCATATTGACATTAGGTTTATAATGGACGATATTTAAAGTGAATGGAAATCGATGGTTTTCTGTCTTTACTACCATACGAGCACATTATGTATGACAAAATAAGTAACTGATTTTTAACTAAGTTTTGTTACTTTTATTTTTTAATCAACATAAGACATGTAGTCTAAAACTGTCTTATGACGTGATGACACATCAAATAGTATGCATACGGACATTACTCTTATAAATAATTGATTTGATACCCCTTGTATTTTTAAAATAGTATATTTTTTTTTTTTTTGTGAAAAACTGAAACATCGATATTATTTTGCTGGTACGTATTACAAATCACAATAATGTAACAACCCTGTGACATATAATTTATAACATTGTAGGTCTGTACTATCATATAATGCCTAGTTATATCGCCGGGATGAGTGTTAAATGTTTGTTTTATTTAGACAGAATAGATACATTGTATACATATTAAAAAGTTACGTTGATTGTACTACGTAATATGTTTGTTTTTGGGATGTGTTGAAACATCCAGTGCACACTGGGCATTGTTCGTTTGATCTCGTACATTTTCGCAGGTTTCGCTCGTAACTATTTCACCCCGTTTGTCGTATTGATATTTTCCAATCGACCACAAAATTATATGTTCGCACACACTTATACATGAATTCACTTTTGAATTCATCTCTGGGAACGGATCAAAACCGAAATAAAAGCTCGCTACTTCATATCAACGCGACATACGTATACAATATTTATGCGAATCCTCTAATATGACCACGAAGATGACTGTGGCAGCAACGATATAGTGTTACGAAGTCGTACAAAGTATGCAACGAATATATATTGTACTCGTAGAGTAATACGGGTGCCTGTACCACACGTGTGGTACACACAGTAGCGTATAAATATGTTTGGTGTTTATAGGTCTGTCTGAAATATTGCCACTCTAAATCTGAACGACAGCAAAATAATTCAATTCGATTTCAAAAAGTCTGCGATAATAATCCCCCATGTTACTATTTTATTTTTTTTAAATTTATCGGGAAAAGATCTGCAAACAGAATATTCATAGAGCCGCTAATCTTCAAGTGTTAGTAATCTTGTTCTAGCTTCGTATAATAAAACTCCTATGTCCTGTTGTGGAACAGACACACAATCGATATTCAAAAGAAATATTATAAGCGCTGAAAAGTCGAAAATTCAAAAACCACAACGATTTAAGAAATATCCTTTTAAAAATGTCTTTCCCTCAAAATGTGCCTATAGTGCCTGCATATAAATGCACGCTACTAGCTTTACAAATGCGTATATAAGCGGATTTCGAAGCAAGCTCATTAATAAACCACACGACGA
Source organism: Sipha flava (assembly GCF_003268045.1). NCBI lineage: Eukaryota > Metazoa > Arthropoda > Insecta > Hemiptera > Aphididae > Sipha > Sipha flava. The sequence goes on from NW_020273107.1 coordinate 637,969, forward strand.
CGAGCCCTTCTTCGTTCTTCCGGTAGCCTTTTACACTATACGCACACTAGCCGCTTATATCATACGCATATATATATATATATATATATATACGTATTAACTCACTAGACGCAGTAAATATATATGTATTGTATGTTGGTGTAAATACCGCGCGAGCCCGTCACGCCAACTTTTCTAACCCTTTTGCGGCCCACGGGGTACACGTCAGCAGATCGTATCGTTCACGGTCGGATACGCGCACCCCGTGTATTCGTTTGATAATCATAACGGCACATACGTGAGGTAGGGTTTTCGGGGTAACCCCTTGGAACCGTGAGAAAATATGAACGTACATGATATACTTTAACACCCAAACTTTTAGTGCCGACCGTTAGTGTACGGTCCGTGTAAAAATACTCATCAGACAAGTAAATATGATCGACCAAGACTGATTCTCCATCGTCGTCTGGTATTACCGCCTTAAACGTCATCCTCAAAGTAATTCGTTTTTGTTTTTCGCACGCGCCCGGATCGCGACGTACGCGTTACGTACGTGGTCCAACGCTCGGACGCACTTTTCAGCGTTCCTTCGAGACATCGTCGGGTCAAACGCCGCGGTAGAGTCGCCGTTGTGCGTCACCACCACGCTACCTTCCGCTACCAACAACCCTTTCTACGGCGGCCGCTCCGCTCAAAGTTCGCCAAACCGCCGTTTCGTCACCCAGAAAGGGTAGAAGTGGGGGATTTCCGCGATCGCACGTTCGCTACGTTTATGCGACCATCCATGATCGTTTGTTTTCGTAATCCTTTGTGATTCGGTCCGAAACTTATTCCGTATCGCATTAACGGCACCGCAAGTACACGTTGCTGGATACTGCCGCGGTGTGCGCGCGCATTATACGCGCAGTGGCGGCTCGTGCTATGGTTCACAGCAGCACGAAACCACCCCAAAAAATGATAATAAAAATTGTTTAAATTTCCATAATAAATCACTATCCATTATTATGTATATAGTCTGTAATGAACAAAATATTTGTTAAAAAAAAAATGTTCACAGATTTTCGTGATGAGAAGTGAGTCTATTAGCGATTAAATAATAAACGGAACACGTTTGTATGCTACGGGCGGCCGTAGAAAAATTAGCTACATGGTCGTTTGGAGCACAATCGATATGTGCACCAGACTAATTTTTATCGTAATGCGTATCGCATTAATCATGGAAACAACCTTTTGTGTTTATGTCTCGTACATAACGAATTATTTTTTCCAATTTATTTTTAAATTATATGTCAATAAGTACCCATACCTATAAAAAAATTAATATTTTTTTTTACCCACCTACATAGATATCTTACAAATTATTTATACACCACCTTATGTGAATCTCATAAGCCGCCACTATTCACGCATTCGTGGCTAGGACCGAAAAGGACCGGTTGGTCATTACGACCCTACCGAACATCGCTCTGGCGAAAACAATGGTCGTCGGATAGTATTCGTGTATGATTCAAAGGCCATTTAAAAAAAGAGCATTCACGTGTAACTCGATCAGCATCTGTCGTAAATTCCATTCATGAACTGTCGCCGTTTAGATTTCACTGAAAATAAAAATAAAGTTGAACCCAAGATAGTCCTATAGTTTAATATAATTAACATTCGGAGATTCAGAGTAAAAACCAAAAATGTTAAGTCTTTTACATTAACTGAACTCTAGTTCAGCTTGGTTTTCATTTGCAAGCGTATAGCACCGCATTAATAAACTGTGTTAAATGGTTAACATATTATAATATATATTATAAATACTCTCGAGTATATTATAAAAATAAAACTTTGTGCACGCCGGGTAGCAGACGATCGGATATGATATAAAATTTTATAAACTAAAACGTTCTTCTCGTTCCACAGGGGACCGATTGTTGGATATCCCGTGCAAAGTCTGTGGGGATAGGAGTTCTGGAAAACATTACGGCATTTACAGTTGCGACGGTAAGCTTCGGACAATGTTAATTATCTGATAAATCTGATATCCGAACAAGGTAACTGACAAACGTCCACCATTGTGTAATGTACAGGTTGTTCTGGGTTTTTCAAAAGAAGCATCCACCGAAACCGGGTGTACACGTGCAAGGCACAAGGCGAACTCAAAGGCAGGTGCCCCATTGACAAAACCCACAGAAACCAGTGTCGGGCTTGCCGGCTCAACAAGTGTTTTCAGTCGGCGATGAACAAGGACGGTGAGTTTATGTCAAAATCGTGATGTGCTTGAATTCACCCAAAGTGTATTTACTGTCACGCATTGGTGTCCACAAAAGTTTTATACGGTAGGAAATTATGTTTGTGTTCACGTTTTTCCAAAAGTATTTTATTTTGCCATGCAAGCAAATTTGTAAATTTATGGTTATAATAGATATTTAGTCCAAGGTTTTCTCTCGAGAGTATACATGTATACCTGGGAAACACCACAAAAGCTACTTCAACGGTGTCCCAATAAAACTGTTAATATTATGCGTACCCATGATTTTGCGGTGCTATCGTGACAGATCATAAAATCAGTGGCACCACATCGTGTTTACATTAGAATTTTATATTCGAGGAAACACTTTGGTTTTGAATCCATTTCGCACGTATGTATACAATACACAAAACCACAGTATACGTGTATAGATACTTGAAAAACCATTTTTGAAAGTGTATAAAATTACGAACAAATATAAAATGTATTCAATACATAAAAATATACTATATTCTTGTATACATATGTATATATAAATATTCTATTTAATGTCCCATACTTAAAACGAGTATTAATAACATTATTTTATTTTTAATAGGATAATAATTATTTGCTCAATTAAAATAAAGGAATTAAGTGATTAGTGAGTGGTATTTTTATAAAATTCGGTATATTATATTTATTATACGCTATAGTAAAATTTTCGAAATGTTCAGTTTGAAAGAAAACTTACATGAATATATTTGATGTTCATCAAAAATTATTTGATTTTTAGTACGATTAAAAGTAATAGTATATCTAATAACGCTTCCGATATTTAAACTGTACATTATTATACTTTATCACAATTTTATTTTGAAATATTTAGTTTTTTCAATTTTAATTGCTATGCGAAATAGAATTAAAGATATTTTTTGTAAATATGAGTTGTTGAAAAAAAAACTACTTTTTTATAAATATTTAGCCATTCGCGTAATGGTTTATGTAATATTAAAACGGTAAACCAGTGTAACAAATTCTATGCCAAAAACGTCTGTGAACAGAATACGTGTAAAAGATACCAACAATTTAACGTCGAATTTAGACGTGTAAACATTAACGGTATTTATCGTTTATTTTCCTCACCATTTTGAACACACAGCTGCTATCCACTGCTCGTTAAGGACTGACTAAAGATTTTCTTACATCTCTCTTTTTCTATACTCTTAATTTCTCGGGTGTTGAATAATGACCCACCCTCGAAAAAAATACCTAGTTTATAATGTCGTTAACGCGAAGTCTTCAATCACGCCAAGTAACCAAACTTCTCTTAACTCTATCCCTTCTTTTTAATTTTTTTCCCTTCTTACCCACCTCATTCATTGATAAATGAACGACGTTTCGCGCAAAAAGCTACAGCTACAGCACTGCACATAGCCAATTTACGGTCTTCATTGAAAATTCTCCAACTATTCGCGCACCCCTGCGTAAATAATATATCCCTTTCACGCCTCTCCGACCGACCGAACGTGTGTGTTGTATCTGACTGTGTATAATGTATATACGTGCGAGTTTTTGACAGCTGATAGCTGGATTAACTGACTTACCAACGGAAAAACAAGTGTAAAATAGACTGGAGGGGTCGATGACTTGATGCAATTTAAATGTGCAGTTCCGAAAACGATACCCATTTAAATAAATATAGGGAGTGGTTTACTCCTCGTACTTAACGTAAGTAAGAAGAAAAGTAAGTATTATAGAATTTGCGCTCATTACAATGCAACGAGTGAAACTTTATAAATTATCAAAGTGTAAACGTTCTGTACAGAATATGTTTTGTTAGTAACATCGATTTGTAATTGGCTTCGTTTTATAAAAATAAAAGTAATTTCAATTTAGCATTAATATTTAACGTGTTTTAAAAAATGTTGAGAGTGGTATATAGTTTTAAAAATTTTAATTTCTGTGTAATATAATAGTAGGTAATATCTTGTTATTGAAATAAAGTGGTATATACTTGATAGAAACCGAAAACGATGATAAATTAAGATTTTATTTGATTAATAATTGCAAATTATTATATGTATATATATATATATATATAACTTCAATTGTAATATAAATGTGATTTTTTTTTCTTAGTTTGATTTAAAATTCAAGAATCATATTTGAATACAATTTTTGAATTCTATAATAATAAAATACTCCCATGTATAACTAACATTTAAAGAATATTTAAAATTATCATTTCACTTTTAAATTATGCATAACATTAGATAAAATATTATGGATTGAAGGTTTATCGTAATTTCTTTAAATATAGGTGTTTTCTGTAGTATAAATTGTCCCGACCAATAAAATACCCGTATGTCAGTGGATCGTTAGCTGAAACAACAGAAACATTCGTTTTAAATATTCTTGGATCAAAAAGGTATGGTACTGGGATTATTTGATAAAAACAAAAACAGGAGGGTTTGTTTTATACGGGTTGTTTTCTCGAGTTAAACATAAAAATAAATCATCTGGGCCACGTCATATTCTTGGAATTCGTTTAGCGTAACAAATTTGCAAAATCACAAAGTTTCTTGAAGAGGTGCAATCGACGTGACAATGAAACGCAAGTAATTGAATTTAGATAAAAAATAAATAAACGAAAAAAATAAAATATAAGTACAATGAACACACATACATTTGAATACCATTTCACGATAAATTGATATAGGTGCCCCCCCAGGTGGATCGGTGATTTAGGTGATATTGATGTTCATAAAATACGCCACAATATGATAACAAAAGAACCGAGGGTGAAAATAATATATATATATTTATAACGCAGAGACAGTTTTCAATCAGCAGTAAATATACGGAACAATGAAACAACCCTCGAATATAGATACGTATAGATATCGATGTAATCCGATGATAAATTATTATTATTATTGCTTCCAGGTATTTGAATATAATAAATCGTGTTTATATAACTTTTTTTTGCATGCTTTCGATTTCATAAAAAAAATTACCAAATCATGAAAACAAAATTATTTGAAAAGCTCGGATTAAAAAAAAAAAAAAACCATGTACAAATCCATGCCATTAGACCAGAACAAAAGCTATGAATGTACATGTTTTTCCGAGATTTCCGTTCAATATTCGGGCACAAGTGGAATGTCAAATATACGTAAACGATGTACTCGTACAAGGTTTAAATAATACTATTGATGTAAAAATTATTAGTCAATATCATATGCCTCGCGTGCACACCACACAGAGAAAATTCAAAGTCGAATTTCATAAAATAAAATATTTTATTAATTAGTCAATAATTTTAAACTTCTGAACAAAATTTTTTTGTGCAACTATTTTTTTTTACAGTACGTTAAAAATAAAAATAAAAGATTACGAAAATTAAAAATCTTATTGCTAGAGTATTTTAATTGATTACTCGCTGTATTGCAATGTATTCAGCGTACCTATTTACATTATAATTATGTTCAGCGCCCATTCCGCCAAGACAGTGTAATTAATAACAGAAACGGGCTGTAGTTTCCAAACGTGGCCACAAGATGAAATCTCACCCGTCAAAATCAAAATGTAAATGTAAAGTGGTATACTTCGAGAAACATAGTTAAAACGTAATAATTTCATTGTGGACAATACAAGATTTACCTAGCCATAAGCTTATCGAACTAATATAATTATGAAATAGTCAGCCAAATCTCATCACTAATATAATATCATAATAATATGTATTAAGAAATAATCAATACGAACCTGTATAATCTATATTTTATATTATGATGATTAGCTGATAATATTATCAAGCCGACAAATAAAAGTTATAACTACATGTCTTAGTTTTGAGTACAAAACAATTATGATTGGGATCTACAAATATCTGAACAGACGTTTTGATAACTTTATTTTATAAACATATTTAAGATTAAGCTTATTATTGTTTCTATTTTGTAACGTAGGAATCGTTTAAGTTGTGCACTATTTTTAAAGGGAATAGGGGAATGGGGTATTGTCCGAATCGACCAGGTAACAACGTTTTATAATCAATAATCTAATTTATTGCAGCGGTGCAGCACGAACGAGGACCTCGCAAACCAAAGCTGCACCATCATCACCATCACCATCACCATCACTCGTTGAAAGACACGTCACAGTCAGTTAACCACCAACGGCAGCCGAGTCAGATACAGTTGAACGCCGAACACATGATTCAAAAGTCTTCGTCGGCGTATCCGAAACCATCGATGGAAACGTCTTTACCGCCCGTGCCGCCACCGCCTTCGCAGCAACAGCAGCAACAGCAACCTCCGCCGCCGCCACCGCTTCCACCGACAACTCTTTTGCCACCTACGCCACCACAAGGGCCCGTGTTCTTGGGACAGCAACAGCCGCCACCGCCGCCCGGGCTCTTACAGATACTCATGTCGGCCGAAAAATGTCAGGTAAAACGAAATTGGACTTCAATCGACTCGAACGGAACGAAAACAAATTTATGAAACAAAGTTTTGGAAATATTTTGTCTACACTCTGAAAGTTTTTTTTTTTTTTTATACTTTTTGTATTAGAAGCGTTTGGTCGAACTGCGATTAGGCAATATATATACTTGTGGGTTCGAATATTCAGCTATTATTTAAAACGAGAAAGTCGAGCTTACGTATACAATGAATTATGTATGTTGTGCCGTGTACAAAATACACAGCTCGGGGCGTATTCGTTTGAGACGGTGTTACACGCCAAATGCATGTTTTCTTAATTAAATCTCAATTGCGTACGGGATCAAACGGTCAAACGATTTATGTACGAACGGTGGCCGCGAGGTGTGAAATTAGCATTTCAAGAGTTGAACTCGGACTGGCGCGTTGTACTTACGGTCTTTTCGAGTCTTTTTCGAATCCCGGGTGAGGTGCGATCATGTAATATAACAAGTGATATGTACCTATATATTATATGATGTGCACCCTAGGGCGGAAGGGACAGAGAAAGGACGAGGATGATGGATGGCGGAAGGGATGGAAAACAAGGGAATTAGATAGGGAATGAGTGGACAGAGAGGAAGCTGCGGCGGCGGAGGAGTGTAACGCGCCCGATGAGTCAGTGGCGCGCGCGGACGATTTGATGTGAGAACTGGACCACATGGTCCTCGCGGGTTTTAGCAGCAATCGAACCCTTTGTTCGCGGACGTCAAAGACGCCCTCTGGCTTTACCGTATTATACGTTCACGCGCATGCACACGCACACACATACACATGCTTACGATCGTACATCGTACTTAAATATAATATATATATATATATACATGTATACATTTACAGTGTGCACACATTGTGTTGAGTATTTCATACACGTCCGTCGTCGACCCTTGGGCTTAAACTCGACTTTTCACGCTATTAACATCGGTGTGATGCAAGGACCCAAACACAATTTTTTTTCTCTCTACTTTTTTACATCGTTGACTCGGAAAATTTGTTTCCTTTGTACACGTATTGATTTTCCTAACCTGGTGATCATATTATACTCAACACAACTGTATACTGTTTATATTTATGATTTATATTTAAGTAAAGGGGTGAATACAGAAAACAATGTTGAAGGAAAGATACTCAAAAATATTTAAAATATTTCCTTAATTAAGTAAGTCAGCGGTGTTAACACCAATAATTGTGTGGTTTTTAATTTAATTTTTTCTATAATTTATACTACCATGTATGAAATTATTTGGTCATTCAATGAGTATATTTTTATTTATTTCTACTACAGCTATACAAATTTGTGTTTTTTAATCAGAAAACTTACAAATCCAATTAATTCGTATTATTTATAATTATTGTATAAAAAACGTTGTTCATTTATAGATATTCGTAAATCAAAATAAAGATTAGTTGTTAAGTGTATTAGAAAGTGACAAAGTTAGAACTAATTTTATACAGATTTCTTTACATTTTTTTTTTATACACAGGAATTAATTTGGAGTGCAAAAATGTCAGAAGCTTCATCACCTGTAGGTATACCGCAACCAAGCAGTCCTCAAGGTTCGCTAACATTGTCGTTATCACCAACTTGGGAAGTCTTACAGGTAATTGAACAAAAAAAAACTCATAATTTTAATAATCAATGTAACATTGTAGATTTTAAAAGGTCTAGTTATAATGTATTAATATCGTCTATTTAAGTCAGTATGGAAAATAAAATATAAATAAAATTATTTGAATTATAATTATTAATTAGTAAGCCCACAGATTAAATTTACTATACTTATACCCAATGACGGAACTAGGAAATTTGACGTTAGGGGCTAATAAAATATAGTGTCTATACGTAGGTGGAAGTACAGGGTATTTTCATGACTTATGTTTCATAAACTTAAGTTTCCTTAAACCAACAACGCCTGGGGCATGCATATCCTCTTGCTCCCTTAAATCCGACACTGTTTATACCTCATATAAAATGTGTATTAAATATTTGTAATATATTTTCAACCATAAATACAGAATAAGAATTTGTTTTAAACCGTGATTATAATTTATAATTCTATCAATTTACTAATTATATTTAAACTATATTATAATTTCTATATAATTCTATAATTTATATTATAATTTATAATTATTTAATACAAAATTACTTGCTAAGAACATTCTTCAAAAATAATTTGAAGATCTGTCAAATGTGTGTAAACTATTCCATACATACATATGATTTATAATATATTTAATAAATAATTAATTTCGATCAGAGCTGCTATAGAAATATAGAATAATTATACAACCCGGGGCGAATATATTCTACTACCCTAAGTACTCTACACACCATTACAAAAGTATGAAAAAATCATTGCTATATGCATGGGAATATATGTATTATATACATTTACTGTGCATTTATATACATTTTTCGCCCAGGGCATTTGACCACTTTACCACCACCCTCTCCTAACCAAAAAACGCAGCCATGATAATATTCAAAGTTTATGGTTCAGATTTCAAATTGATCGAGAATGTCTTAAACTAAATTAAAAAAAAAAATGTAGCTAAAATTTTAAATAATTATTTAGATAGACAAAGCAATCAATATTGACTAAATTCTAATCATCTATATACATTTCAATATTAGTTGTAGTAATATGTTATATTTTCCTAAGCCTATAGCCACATTATTGGCGTTATAAACATGTGTCAAGTCTCGTCGGTTGATTGTATACGCACTACAGCAAGGGATTATATTTTATACGCGAGGGTTGACTTTTTGACTGCCCGCCTACTTTTCTGCGGGTGGCAAAATGTGTGCCCTTTTATCCAATCGCCTGTGATTAAAGATTAAAAATGGCGACTCTGAAGTTCGAATACATTTACAAATACATTTCTTAATAATACATTCTTTGTTCTTATATATTATTAAAATCAGAGACTAAAATATATCATTTTTCGTATTACACAATTAAGGATTTTGTCATCCTCCCCTTTCAAACTTTAACAGTAATGTGTATTACAGTTAAAATAGTTGGTATTTTAGATTTTGCTGATGATACATCTTGGAATTTTAAAAATATGTAAGATAATTTAATAAACAAATGTAAAATTAAAAAAAAATATCATAATATAGAGAATAGAACCACAACACACTTTTTAATTTCGTAATATACAAAGTGTGTCGTACTGCGCACAATTTTAGTCCCTGATTATAATAATACTTATTGAAGTTAAATTGTTGTAATTTTAAATTTTTTTCTAATATCCAGATATCTTCCATATTATTTTAATTTATTTGTAAAATATTAATTACATATATCATATTTTATTAGTTTAATACTTAATACTATGTATCTGTTTGGTTATGTAAGTTTTATCTATCAAAAGAAAAAATAAGATAACATTTATTCCGCGTATATTATTTACTGTTCTAGACATACATTTTAAATAAGTCTTATTTGAATTATTGGGTTAAGGAATAATGTTTATCAGATAATCCAATTTAAGGAACTAATTACTATCTTAATTTTCTATTCATCCACGAATTATTATTTGATTATATACTCACAGTCCAATCTTGACACTATTTCGTGTTAATTTTGTCGTTGATGTCCAAAATGATATATTCATATTATACAAATAATTAGAGTCGCTTAATCAAAGAACATATTAATTAAGCTCGTGGATATCATGGTAAATACATTACTCGCTTCACTCAGAATCTAAAATATAACCATTTAAAAATAAATTATAGTATGAATTATGATTTGTCAGTAAAATACATGTTTTACTAAAAAGAAAATAGACATAAATTATCAACTGTCAACTGGGGAAACACTACAGAATTATTAAAAACATGGAATGTGAAGGTCTATTTTTCGACTCTTTTACTACAGTCGATGATATAAAAAGTATATTGTTTTATGATGTTATAGGAAACAACAGCTCGATTATTGTTCATGGCGGTCAGATGGGTCCGATGCCTGGCTCCGTTTCAGACCCTCTCCAAACACGATCAGGTTGGTAATTATAATTAAAATAAATTATATTCTGTATACACATTTATAACAAGTACGATTGTGAAATTTTTATTAAATATATATATATATATATATTACTACCTACATTTTTTTTATTAAAATATCAATAAATGCGATTGTCATATTTACATAACTATCAATATATTTGCATTTATATGTATACATTTTTGGAAGCAAGAACGCTCTAACATAGATTTTTTTATGTTATCACTATAATAACAGCTACTACTGTTACAAGAGTCGTGGAAAGAACTGTTTCTATTGCATTTGGCTCAGTGGTCGATACCCTGGGACTTGTCACCACTTCTGAACTCGGAAAAGGCTCGTGAGAGACTACCAGCGGACGACATTAAGGTCAACAATGAAATGAAAATTATACAAGAAATATTAGCCCGTTTCAGGCAACTGTCACCGGACGGTAGCGAGTGCGGTTGCATGAAAGCGGTTATTCTTTTCACACCAGGTGAGTGATGATCGGCTATATATGTGTACTCTATGAACAGATTATTTTTATTTCACGCAGTAAAACATTTTATTATTAAAATATCCGTTTATATAATATTAATACATAATTAAATCCGTTAAAGATTTATTATTGTTCTAATTTTACTAATTTTGTACTGTTATTATAGTATACCTACTTTTTTCAATGTTTAATGTTTTTAAAGTTCAAACGATTGTATTTTTCAAGATATAGTAATATTCACCCATGAGCCTTTTATGTTTTCATAGGAGGACTTGTCTCTGAAATCACAGTATAATTAATTTATTAATAATATCCATGTTACCATGCCCTGTAAGATTATTTGCAAGATATTTGCTAGTCCTTCCCCAATGAATTTCTACTTTTTTGCACCCTTTGCTACTAAATATTATAGCGTCAATAACTTAATCGGTCTGAACATTACAGCAGTATATAATACAAAAATACCCAAACGGATGTTATTGTAATTTAAATATTTTTATTTTATTTTTATATTTTTGATTTATAAAATTATACAATCTATACATATAGTAGTACTAACTAACCTAACCTATATATAAAAATAGTATAATAAACATAATGGATATTTGTATATTTGAAGTGATGGCTTAAGTGACTTGAGACAAAAACACACCAGTGAAAACACTTCGGCATGAATATACAAATAATTGAAATATATTTTTATTTTAATAATTAAATATAGAAACACCGGGTCTCATTGATGCGCAACCGGTGGAAATGTTGCAAGACCAGGCGCAGTGCATATTAGGCGATTACGTGCGGGGCCGGTACTCAAGGCAGCCCACCCGGTTCGGACGGCTGTTGCTTATGCTGCCCAACTTGCGGGCCGTTCGGCAAGCGACCATTGAAAGACTGTTTTTCAAAGAGACTATCGGTGACATACCCATACAGCGGCTGCTCGGTGACATGTATCACATGGAAAAGTCGTACGCGTGAGTCATATAGTCGCCTAATATTCTAATTCAGTGTTTAATACTTACCCCCCTTTGGGATCTACGAAAGAACTATTTAGGGTTGCCAGATTGTCTTTGGCACATCTTTTTTATCATTACTATTATTATTATTATTTTTTTTTTGTCATGTTTCCTATCTTTGTTGTATCTAAGTTTGAGCAAAAAAAAAATTTATAACATACATACGATTATTTGTATTGTATGTTTTAATTAATTTTAGAGAGCTCCCTAAAATTCCATTAAATGATAAATTCTAATATTTGAGGTCACCACGTAAAAAATTGAAAAAAAAATAAAATATGTCTGAAATAATGTTTATTTCTTGTAAATTGTTTTCTTATTCGCATCTTAGGGATAACATTTTAAGTATCAAGAATAATACTGACAGAGTTCACGAGAACAGAAATTTTTTTTTCAGCCTTATTGATGGCTTGTTCACGTTCTCCTCATAAATATTAAGATTTAAGATTATTTTATACAACTTTTGTGTTAATTATTTTGTGCTCATTGGTTAATTATAACATATAATTATGTAATATTATATTATATTAAAATAATTTACCAATAGAAGCGCTACGAAATTATGATTTACCTAGTATTTTTCTGTATCACAATATCGTAAAATGTTTGTTTATTAACTATAAAAACTCTTTGTTTTCTATGTTATGCAAATCACTTTAGAAGAAAAAATTGAAAACAGTTATAAATTTTAAATGTAAAAATCTTAAAGTTTGTTTATATAGAGTAAAATATATAGTGATATTGTGAGTTTTCATGCATATTTATAACATTTTCATTATTCTAGTCATTTTTTGATTTGTTACCACATTGTGTAAATTATATTATTATTATTAAATAGTTACTATTTTAATGTATGAATCTGTTTTTTTAGCATTTTATAATTCCGTGTACCCATACACAATTAAAAAAAAAAATTTATTAAACTCTATGGTTATATAGTTAGCTTAATTACGAATATTAAATAATATGATTTGTAAACTTGAAAAATATTTACTGACGTAAATACTAATTGTGTTTTAAACGAAAAAATGAAGTGTTTTAATAACAAATAAGTCTTTTAGTCTCGCGTATTTCTTAGAACGTCTAATCATGTAATTATAATAATAACAAACTACTTTTTAACATGTTTTTGTTGATTTTTTAAATTACATTTATGAATTATATTTTAGTTATTTATGTCCTAATTTCACTCATTTATATTCACTTCATATCATATTGTTGTTTTTCGAATTATATAATTACATGGCTATTACATACATCGTGGTTGTTATTCATTTTCCAATGTATAAATAAATATGAATCTATACTTATACTCGTAGTGGCGATATAAATGAACATCTTATTTTTACCATACCATACTTAGATAACCCTATATTTATCGATTATATAATAATTACATTGTACAGATTTTAATACGTACATAATAAAATAGTTCTTAGTTTTGTCGGTTTTAAATTTAATAATTAGTAATTACTAATTACATATAAACCTCGAAATATTCCATATATTCTTACATTTTAATATGTATAATACTGTATATTATACTACCGATTACAGATTATATTGCAGACCATTGATTATAGAATTCTTATTTATACCTATATATTTATTCTATGATCAATATTGCGGACATAAAATTAAAATCATTAAAAATATTTTGTCAGTAGGTCATTTTGTCAGGAATTGTCAAAATTCCCGTAGAATTCAAATTTTATAATCATCATATAAGTATTAATTTTTATTATCAGTTGTAAATTCACTTATCTACTTTGGTGCTTTAAAATTGGTTCTACTTATTTGCTTCAATTGAAAAAAATCCTATAAATCATTGGTATACTGATATTTCTCACAATATACAAACTCATGTACAGAAGAAAAATTGAACAGCATAGGAATAGGTTGGTACTATAGGTAGGTACAACAAATGTATTTCCAATCAAATATTTTCAATTGAAGTTCTAGTTATAAAATATTAATTTATCATATCTATTATTTTATGTCCGGTCATTTATTAGATATTAGTGACATAATAATGACAAAATAACTGTATCTAGTATTATATTTTTCTAATTTGTCTTTATAGATACCTATTAGGTACTATGAAGTATGGGCTAAACATGAATAAACAAATATTAAAATGATTATTAGAAATATTCTATAAAATGTAAAAAAATAACACAAAAAGTGAAGAAAATTATCATAGAATGGTTATTCTTTGAACTTTCTTGGACAATATTTTTTCATAATTCGTAATTTATAAATTCATAATTTTTCATAATTAATTTGTAAATTCTTACTATTTGCAGATGACTTAAAGCTATTTCTAGAAATTCGATCAGTACATGACTGTCAATTACTTCAAAATGACTCGTGAGCACTGGACGCCTGGGCTGTAAATATTGGTTTGGATTTTAATGTCTCCAAATGTTGCTCAAAAGCTTTTTATAGAAGTCGGACTCACTTGGATTTTAAATATTCACTTCGTGGAACCTATCTTGTTATTGAATCGAATACTGTGAAAGACCTCGGAGTTTTCTATGATAGTAACTTAAATTTTCATAACCATATAGATGCGACATGCTGTAAAGCTTTAAAAGCTCTTGGATTTCTTAAGCGGGTTTGTAACGAATTTAAGTTGACAACTCCACTAAAAGCCTTATATTGTGCGCTCATCAGATCTATTCTTGAATTTTCTGTAATTATATGGAACCCTCACAACATAAGCTATATGAATCAACTTGAAAGAGTCCAACAGAAGTTTTTGAGTTTTGCAGCATATCTATTAAATATTGAACATAGACCTCATGATTATGATGCAGTAATATATAGGCTAGGCTTACAGTCTTTGGCCGATAGACGTATCACCATTAACAAGGTCTTCCTAGTCAAACTCATAAATGGATCGATCGACTGTCCTGAACTTCTATCCAAAGTAAACTTAAAAATTCCCTGTGTCCAGGTCCGTTCTTCCTATCCGTTCAGTATTCCGCTGTGTACGACAAATTATTCACGAAACAAACCACTAAATAGAATGATACGTATTGCTAGTGAGAATCCGTCTTTTAGTTTTTAAGTTTAGTTTTGTAATTCTTTTCTTTTGTCTCATTTCTTTTTCTATTTTAATTGTTTTGTCTACTATTCACTTATAATATGTAAATTTTATTTTTTTGTACTTTGGGCTGCGGCCCATATTAAAATAAAAAATAAATAAATAATTGTTTAAACCATATAGATTAAATAATTTTAATATTATATTATAATGATGTATATTATTGTAAATTATTTGAATTTTGAATTTTTAGAAATCTCAAAATATAAAAAATATTTTTAAAACATTAGAATGCTATTAAATTCCCTATAAATATAGTCAATTCGCAACAGCTCGGGTAACTTTTAAGGTTTTAATTATATTTTTATGAACTATACAAAATTTATAACCAATACGAAAAATAAAATTACATTGTTATAATTTTATTCCTTCTTAAAATACGAATTATTGTTCCTCGAAAATGTATGTATATTGAAAAGTACTACATACTTTGCACATTAGACAACTAATTATTCGAAATACAACATTTTCCAATTAAATTTTTAATATTAAATATTTTATTACAATTACAAAATGCAACGGTCCAGATTAGTTTTTTACACGTGCAGGGCCGGATTTCATACAGGTGCTGCACTAGACCTTTTAAAAACGTAGCTCCCGCAGGAAACTACCCACCGACAATTTAACTTATAGTATAAAAGGACGACTACGAATTGGTTCCCAATTGTCGAATTGGTTCCCGAAAACATTCGCAACAATTTCCTTCCCATTTATTCAGACTTAGGACTGTCTAAAATTCAAATAAGATCGAATAGTTCAAGCACTATATAGAATACTAGGTATGGTTAAAAATGTTGCTCAGTATAATATATTAATACATATATATATATAAACGTATTTGTCAATAATAATAATTGTGGTTGTAATAAATAAGTAATAATAATGTAATAATAAGTCAAATATTCAATATTATTTAAACTATTTATTTTTAAAAACGATTTGCATTTTCTTTTTGTACAAATCCAACGTTCCATATTTCCCGATAGTTGTTTTTGGAATCCGTAATTGAAACCGTTAATAACGAAGAGTTTTTTATTTTTTTCACTGAACATCACTTCCATATTAATGCACGCGCTAGGTTAGTTGTCACAAGACTGAATATATATAATCAATCTATTAAATATAAAATTATATTTATAAACTTTCCCAGACATCGTAAATTCGAACAATTGTATACTGGAAAGTTTTTTTTTCGGGAACCAATTCGTACACAAATAATTGACCCGGGAATCAAATCCACGTTTACCGTATAAAATATTGCGTTATTATTTATTTATTAATTTTTTAATTTTTTTTTTTTTTAATTTTATTGGTACAGCTCACTTCATATATACCTGTCACATTTTCGATTCCACATTACGAAAAAACTGATTTCGAGAATAGTTGTAAAGATAACCACTAAGAAGTAAAGATAACCAATGATGTTCCTATCAATACTGTTGAGAGCTGGAGTGTATTTATGTGGGGGGGGGGCTGAATGGGCTACAGTCCCCCCCTCCCGAAATTGTAATAAAATCAAAAAAATATTTTCATGGTCTATTTAAGTCGCTGCATAAGTCTTAAATTAAATTCGTATTTTAATTTTGTTAGCTTAACTTACCGCTCATGGACAAAATTTACCTCGGAAGGTAATACTGGGAATCATAGATACTATTGATAAACCTATCGATAATAATCGCCAGCAGTATAGAGCTGCAGCTCAATGCACAATATGGCACGATTTATGGATTTCTAAATGGACCTCAATAGTAATACTCATCAAGAACTTCTACCTCCATAGACGCTTTCATTTCTTGTGATAAAACATTGTACCTTAATCTCTACCAACTGCTGAAAACTCAACTGCATTTGTTGAATACAGTTTAAACGCTGCGAAGGAAAAAACATATTTGAGAAACTCAACTTCAGAGAATTGGCTCGTTGGTTTAGCATTATTAAGTATTCATAGAAATATTTTTATAACTAATGATATGATTTTAGACAAGTTTGCTAATAGTGGACAAGCCAAAACTCGTAAAACTTATAATTTAGTACTTAATTGCTAATACATTGTATGTATTGTAATACATTTAAATTATTGCATTTTATTTTTTTGTTTTACTATATTTATACATTATGATCAGTCCCTCCGAAATAAAATGTTGGATACGCACCTTGTTGAGAGTATATTACGCCAACGAATATCTGATATTTGACATGTATACTATTTAGACGGTGGTAGTGGTGGCGGTGAAAAAGGGTTGTAAATATTTACAAGTAATTGAAATGCGTCATAGGTACATTTTATTTTTTACAGAAATAAAAATTATTCGAACTAATTGAAACCACCGTAAATACAAAGAATACCATCAATAATTACCTACTTCATAACTACTTTCACTAATCGTCCGAGGGAAAATTGAACGTCTATTACAGAATAATACCAAAATCAAAACCTGTAAGACTAATTACATTTAATACTTCTCCGCGAAGTGCCCGAGAGTGTACGAAGCGTACCAGTGAATTTGGAAAACAACGTTGAGAGTCATACGAGAACATCGCTGAAGATGACCGATGAAACGATTTCGATAACACTCCGGCGTGAAGTTCAACGTATTCCGCGTAATTGGACGAACAACGCACTGTTTGATTTGATTTTTTTTTCCCACAGCTCCGCACAAAACTCCCGCCGCACCGATGACCGTCCGTCGATTTTTGAACCTTATCGTTTTCGACCGGATGACGGCACGAACAACCGGCGACGCGCTATCAACGTTCAAAGTGTTTGCGTTCAAATTACACATTCGGTTCCCATAAATGGTCTTGTCGGCCGTCCGATCGCCGCAACGATCATCGCATTATCGATACGATTCCTGCGTTTGCCGTCCGACCACCGAATAGATTCAATCTGTCCGACCGTTGCACACCGAACGGTGACGGACTAAATCGCTCGCGATCTCGCGCCGTTGCACTGCGATCGGAAATTATTGTCCCCGGCACTTTGAGTTATCGTCCGTGCGCGCGGGGGAGGGGATAACCGATATACCGATTTCAGCAGCTGCTGCTGCTGCGTTCGGCTCGGCGGACTCGTGATAAGAATTTCGATTTCGTAATAATCATAATATTCTTCACGCAGTTCCACTCGGCGGGGTAAATTTCTCTCTATTTTTACTCTGTACTCTGTACTCCACACGCCCGATACCGTGTTCTTTATCCGCACCCGCCTTTGTACTTTTATGGATGACATGGCTGCGGAAGCGAGACCGAACGCGTAAAACGTTATGCTTCCTGTGCCCCCCACAACGTTTACTGCCGTTTCCTCGTTGTCGTCCGCCTAAATACCTAACCGTGGTTTTCATTTCGCAATCGTTCTTTAGTGCTTTTCCGTCAAACTGGAGGAGAACATGGCCCATCCTATAATCGGGCAGAAGTCGACGCGAAGAAAACAATGGACCTTGCTGAGTAATAAATCCAAGCGTTCAGTGGACGTTGGATTCTCTATGCTAATGTGTGTTTATTTCTTGTAGACCGAACGCAAAATCGCTACAATCGATTTGGAAGTTTCCTAGCAGAAGACGGATGGCCAGATTCCCAGGTCGATCTGGCTAAGCAGTTATTGAACGAGAACTGTGGTATGTAAAAATGCTATAACAATAACCATATTTTTACCTTCCTACATAGTTATGATTTAATCTCAAGTATTATATAGATTCATACCACTTTCAGTATATTTTCTAGTAATTTATTTTATACTTAAACAAAACATCATATTTTGTTGGTCATTCGAAAATGTTTAGTTAATAATCGATTAGGCAATAGTCAACAGTTCTGTCCAAAAATTTGAATTTAAATTTTTAGTTAATATTAAAAATAAAATTATTAAAGAATTTATTTAATCTTGAGGCAACTCAAAAATAATAAGGTAATTACTATAAATGATACATGAAAGTGTTTTGAAAGTGATAAATTATAATCACTGGTATTCTGTTTCGTAAATTAAAATGATAACTTACTGACAAAACAGTTGTTTTATGTATTTATATGTATAAAGTTATTTGCATTTATATATTTTTAACAATATTAGATGTGTTTAAATAAATATTTGTATCAAACCTCTTAAATGTCGCCTTCTAAACTTTTATAAATGTTTATAAAATATTATGGATTTTAAATAGATAAAAAAAAAAAAGTTTTAAACTCAACATTTTTATATTAGGTTCTATTTAATTACTCATTGAAAATGTTTTTAATATGTATATATTATGTATAAGTTGTCTTTTAATTTACAGAAGATGAAAAAGATCAAGAAGAAAATGCTAGTTTAGGGGTTTATTGGCTGATAAAGGCTTCATCACAGGGGCATAAAGAAGCAACTGAACTTTTAAGACAATGCTTAGACACTGGAAGAGGTATATTTAATTTCAATTAAAGTTTATCTTTTTAGTATTCATTATAGCATTTCATAAACTTTAAAACCTTAATACATTTAACTGAGTAAAATCTTCTACACATTTTACAAAACTACTCTAGATTAACTATATATATATAGTTTATGAGTTTTAAAGAAATAAAAGTACTTATATAATTAAAATAAATTAAACATCCATTATTTGATAAGTTAACAATCTAAGTAAATATTATGAATTTTGAACTTTATATTTAATATTATAATTTTAAATATTTTTAGGTATAACGGAACATAATTGGTTGGATGTCAAAGTTTGTCTAGAAACTTCTCAAGAAGATAAAATCATTCAAAAAACTGCACATGAAATATTTGATAGGTATTGTTTTATTTTTAAAAAATTTGCATGTTATATTTTATTTTATTACAATATATATCTGTAACATACTAAATCAAATTATATTATTACAGAATGTCAGCTGGAGAAGATTTTATAACTAGTGACCAATTAAAAGATGAATTAAATGAAGCCTGTAGTAGTACATCTATTAGTTCAGACATAATAAAAGTAGATGAAAACTCCAAAGAATATAAACGTTTAAAACTATCACATCAAGGTATTAATAACAGTTTTATTAATATTTAATATTAAAAGTTTGCTTAAAAAAATGTTATAAGAACAATCAATAATT
The DNA here is from genome assembly GCF_003268045.1 of Sipha flava. NCBI lineage: Eukaryota > Metazoa > Arthropoda > Insecta > Hemiptera > Aphididae > Sipha > Sipha flava. Next base: position 658,345 of record NW_020273107.1, read on the forward strand.
ATTAGTTGACTAGAAGTGTTAGATAAATATAGATAGATAACTAAATTAAATAATAACTAAATCAAATAAAAACTAAATTTAAAAATTATTCGTAATTTTTTACATTTTATTATTGCAATTTTTGTAGAGCTATGTTGGTATAATTTTTTATTGGTGCACTATCTTAAGTCTTGTTTTAAAAAGTGAATTATTCATTGGAAAAATTAGATTCTATGTTGTATGCCAAACAATTTAATTTTACATTTTATACAAATTGTTTAAAGAAATAAAAATACAAAACAAATAATTTACAATTATTATCAAGTGAATTAGTATAATTCATTATCTGATAAAAGTGTATAATTTCATGAGTTGTTTTTATTTTATTTGCATCTATATATATCACAATACTTATACACATTTTTTTTCTTTCAAAATTTATTATTGTTATATAATTATAACTGTTTGATAAAATGTATAATGTTTCATATTTCTTTCATATACTTTATATTATTTTTTAGATTGGAAATCCAGAATAAATGAATCTGGTGAAAAACTAACTGAAGACGTTTTAGTGAATGCGGCTAAAGATTTTTCACGTGGGCAAATGCCTTTGGTGCAAAAATTACTTACTATAGAAGGAAACAAAAATGCCATATCAACTACCTGTGATTTATTTCTCCAACCAGTGTACATTATTCATAATTATAATCTTAGTCTTCAAGAGATATTGAAAAAACGATTTTCCAAGTTGCCATTAAATCCATTCTCATATTTTCACGCCCCTACATTATTAACAACAGTTCTCTGTTTCATATTGGGTGTTGATGGATTTAGTTTATTAATTCCTTATATTCTATTTTATGGATCGTTATTTTCAATGGTAGTTGCCACTGTGTGTGCATTATGTGCAAAAAGAGATTATGGACGGTTCCGTCGATGGTCCAATTTATTCATCACGTACAGTGGGGGTTGTCTCAGTGCTCAAGAAGCAGAATATCAATACTTGATGAACACTTTGAAGCCATATGTTTTTTTTTTCGCATCATTAGGAGTGCACTTATTTATGAAAACTATAATTGATTCGGACACAATGTTTCAATCGGAGTTAACCATTGTATCAATTTGTTTAACATTTTATACACTTTATTCTTTTTCGGTAACTATTTCCTCTTATAATTTATTTAGTTTATTGTTAAACATTATTTTTAGATTGAACATTGTAATCTAACAAACATTATTTGTGTTTTGTCTTAGCTATGTGGTCCGAAATTAGGTAAAACCAAAACTATTGATTTGATTGCATTATTGTCTTTTTGCGTCAATGTCTTAGCAAAATATCCATATGAAACTGATATGGTAGTTAGTAAAGGCTGGAGATTTCTTGATTTACATGTACCAACTTTTGCATCTTATGTTATCGGTAAGTATGTTTGTAAAATATTTTTTAAAATATTATTTTATGACTATTTTAATTTTTTGCCAGGTAATGGGGTTGAATTTTGTCTCAACTTTAGAGCCTTATTCTATTTAATATTGCCTACAATAATGGTTAAAATGGCTGCCCGTAATAATTGGAGAGGAATTTATACAGATTTGATACCACATTGCATGACACTTTCATGGTGGCAAATGGCCCTAGTCGCATCACAAGGTATTAAGATTTAATTAATATTTTGTAAGAAAAATTTTAAAAATGTAATTTTCTTTCCATAGAATCTACTTGGTATGGACTGGTTCGTAGTATATTAGCCTTGGTCTGTGTGTTTATACTATTTCCAATCACTGGCATTTTCTTACCATTTGTCACTATTGGCAATGATTTTGAAACTGTTTATCAGATTATACAACCACTTGTTGTTTTAATATTTATGTGGCTTTTACATATAATTTTGCAATACTTCAAGCGTAGAGGTTTTAGAACAGATACTTTTTATACGTATTTACAGGTACATAATATAATGTTTGAACTATTATTCAAAAATGTTGTATTATCTTTAATTTTTATAGGTTGTTGTAGTCTTAATTGGTATAACAATTTGTGTTTTCAACAATTATGAACGTATTCAACAGTGGATTGAGCCGCCTGCTGATCATCACTTAACGTACAATGAGTTTTCTGATTTTTGTAATAAAGATATTGATAAAAATACTCAAGTAACTACTGTATTAACTGATATTGATTGTTCACAATTAATTGGACAAAATGTGCAATGGAATGGTCGTATAAAAGCTAGTAAGGTTGTGTCAGTATATAATCCAGTCTTAGCTATACTGAGTTTCTTTCCAAAAGTAAGTTTTAATCACCAATTAGTTTTGTATGAAAACATTGTTTAACATGAGGTATTTAACTTTAGATTATAGCTAGTCCATTGACATGTTTATTGGGTAAACGCTTTTCTACATGTTCTGAAAGTTATGGTTGCAATGTGAGCTCAAAACTATTAGATTTGTGCCATGTATCTGAATGGAATCGTTTTACCTATGAAATAGAAATAAAAATGAACAATGACAGTGTTTGGGGTAGCAGTGAAGATATAACAACACTGTTGACCAACAGTCAAGACATTATAATGGATAATGCAACAAAAAGCTTAAGAGAAAATGATCACATATGGTTTTCCGGTCAGCTTACTGGTAATAAATTTGGTGTATTAACAGCTAAAAATCCATTTGTTAAAGCATCTGCTGTTGGCTGTCTGTCGTGTTCCAATGTGAAAAACCTCAATAATATAAGACAAAAATCATTTGATGATAAATTTGTCAAATGCGCTAAAAGACTGTTACAATTCATTTTATATCCAATTGTATTATTTAAATGATCTGAGGAAAAGTAATCAATACTAAAATCCTACTAAAATCATATATTTAGTTAACACTTAAGGTTTAAAAAATATTTATTTTTAATACTGCTTTTATAAAGTATGTTTTGCATTTTGTATTATTTAATTTGTAACATTTAATTTTCCGTCAAGTGCAATAATTATAATTTATAAGTCATTTACTAAATATGAAACTAACCAAAAATTTGTTTTGTTTATATAATTATATAGAAATAAATACTGAATTTTTATCTATTTTGCTCACTTAATTGTTATTTTTGTAAATGTTTAAAAATGTTTTATATTTGCAAATAAATGAAGCTGCACTAAATATTTTATAGTATAACTCAAATTTGTGTAAAGAAATTTATAGTGTACAATTCATTACTCAGTAATCCTGTCATAAAATGTCCTCTCTAAAATATTTGTTTTACAGTTATAGTCTATGTTGAGTGTGTTCGTTTGACTATTTAAGAAAAATTTGGAATTAAATAAAATAATTTATTTACTTTTGGATTATAATTTAAGTATTTTTCATATATTCAGTAGATAAGTTTTTAAAAATAATATATTATTCATTATAATATATATTCATTTTTTTACCGTCCGTGTACCGACCTATTCTTTGTTTTATATCAGACTATGCTCATCAACCTTTAAATCATTAATTATTTATTTTTAATTCATCTTTGAGATTTGTTGGTGTAAAGAAAATACATCAGAAAATCAAAACATTTTAAAACTTATTA
>NW_020273107.1:661904-711970 GCF_003268045.1 Sipha flava
CTACATATTTTCTTATGTACACCATCTACAATGGCACAAGACCACTGCTCGGCTTTAGCGGTATTACCAATCGAAGCCGAAATAACCACTTCAATAGATTTTTAAAAAAAATAATTAATGATTTTGCTAGTTCCAAATCGAAGAAGAAATAGATTTGAATTTTGTATTCATATTGTATACCTAGCAATTAATAGAGGTTTTAATAAATAATAATGATTAGTAACGACATTTTCTTTTGACTGGGGGTAGGGGGAAATATGTGTTGCCCCTGTCCTAAAATTCCTAAGTACGCCACTGCGCGTGTCCGTACGTTGAAAATAGTCGTCGCGTAGAAAATCACTGCGTTGCATCCGGTAAACTGTTGGAACACCATGAGCCCGAGGCCGATCGACAGACCTCGTTTGGCCTGAGCCGTTTGGAATGCTTTTGTCAGCGTGAGCCTGTCCCTCTCGGCCTGCAACAAAACACCATGCCGTGCATGGTTGCACATTGTCAGTACGCGCCTAGGGAAATCAATCATAATATTCAGGCGTGCACGCACTCTGACCAGGGACACTTGCATGGCTTCCAGCTCTTCCTCCACGTTGCCCAGGGACTGGCGGAAGTATCTCAACGACGACCGAGCGTTCTCAACATCCGCTCGCATCAGGTAATAGATCGGGCTCTCCGGCACCAGGACCAACAGGCATGCGAACACCGTCGGGACCAGTGCGCAGGCCGTCGACAGACTGAACACGTTGACCTGTAACCAGAGCGACTCTTGAATAAGAAAATCTGGGCGATCCCTGTGCGCGGATGACTTGCATACGACCCGAAAACGTAGGTGTACAGGATTCCCAGGAACATTTGGAGCTGAAAGTACGTGCCCAGCGTGCCGCGGATCTCCATGTCGGCTATTTCCGAAGTGTATAGGGGCACGATGACGGAATACGAACCACTGGCGAATCCGGTCAGAGCTCTACCGACGTAGATCCACGTCACCTAGACACCATAATGCACTGCAGCGTTACGTACGTATGGATCTTATGGACAGATGTGCATGCGATGACCTACCGAATAGGGTTCGTAGGTAGCGGTTGCTACCTCTACGTTCGGAGGCTATCTAGGTTTGGCAGATCATATTATAACATACATAGTACATGACACTAGTGCCCCCCAGTGATATTTGAATATTACCCATTAGTAGGTGATTGTGCACATTCTCATATCAACCGATACCATTGTCAATTATTAATTATTATTATAAATATATAAGGGACATAAAACTATTTTAAGCTCTCCATTGGGTATAGTTTATCCCATATTATGTGATAAACAATAATATTTTATTGAATGTAGAACATGTCATATGCACGCAGTTAAAGCTTTGCCGGAATTGTTTATTGATATAAAATAGGAATAGATATAGATGTAATTACGAAAATAAGACACGTAATTTTATCGTTTTCTTAGGAAATCGTCGATCGTCATTGTCTTCATAAATTGAAGGCTGGGAAGGAATAACGTGCTATGTTCTAAATTTCTGATTTTCTACTTATATTACGTAATTACGTTTGTACAGTTATTTAGTATTCATATTTCATAGTAAAGTAATACTTATACTCGTCTAAAACCGGTCTCCCACGACTGGCGTATTTAAGAAGTACGCCAATCATCGTACACTTGGCAAGTGCACAAGTCATACACAAATAAAGAGTTTCCACGACTGGCATACTTGACGAATACACCCAGTGGCGGATACAGGGGGGGGCACAGGGGCACGTGCCCCTCCTGTCAAGTGGGATCTAAAAAAAATGACGGGGAAAATTTTTATATTTTTATAGCTTTTATAAATGTTTTATTTGAATAATTTTTTTTTATGTACACTATAATTTAAATAATTTGAACTTGACATAAGTAAATATCTTAGTATAACTCTACGGTCTTTACTAGTTACTTTTAATATCGTATTTTTCTATTGTCGGACTCCGGAACTCCCAGCATATCACCATGCGTCGGACTGCCGGTGTTATCGCTTTTTTCCGATTGTTATAATTTAAAAATAAATTTTACAAGAATAATTATTGTGCCCCCCCCCCCTGTCAAAATATTCTAGATCCGCCGCTGAATACACCAGCACTGGTACATTGTACAAGTAGGCAAGTTACCATAATCCACGACTAGTCGAGTATAGTCCTATTTTAATTATATTTGAAGTACGATTTGCTGAGCATTTATTGAAAGCTCTGACTTAACAAAAATTGAAAAAACTACTGCTAAAGGATTCTTACGTACATTGGAAGATGAGGGTGAACAACACCTCACATGTCATATAATGGACATTTTGAAATATATTGAAAAACTTCAAAAAAATAGTCAAAAATCAAAGATTATTATGACTGATATAGAGCTCGTAAAGAAAGTTGCTGTGGATTTAAATACTTTAATGGAAAATGAATCTTATCCAGAAGGAATTGAAGAAAAACTTATGAATTATCTTGCAAGTGAAAATATTGAAGAAACAAATAAAAATATTACTGAGGAAATCCTAAGAAAACGACATAATGTAAATTCTCTTATTTCTACTAAAAAGTGTTGGTTTTCAGTGAGAAAAGAAGTAACATTAAGCTACAAGGAATTTCTTTTGGCTGTAGACCAAGAAATCATTAAAGAAAGCACGATAAAATTTACTGACGGAAGATCTTCAATCGAAACTATTCAAGTAGGACGGACTGGAGTTCTAAATCTATTTGGAGAACATGTAGTTTCTTGTTTTATCGATGATGCTATAAGTCTCTATGCTGCAAAGAAATTTCCACCTCCTCTAGAAATGAATAACTCTACAGCAAAAATGGATCAGTTTAATATAGTGCTGGTCCAGAGAGAACGGTATCAGTACATTCGAAATTTTAAAAACTAACAAACAATCAAGTTATTCAAGAATGTATATCGTTCTCATTGGTATTGGAACAGCAATATTTGACCCTAGATTTGCAATTACTAAATTTTCGGAGTCTAAGGAGAGAAGAAAAAAACTATCTGGCCCAGATCTATACAAAAATCAATTATTTATACAAATATTTTTTTTCATTGATTCAAACTTGTAATTTTAAATTTTAATATATTTTTCTAAATACAGATACTGATAGCTATATATAGATATAATATATACCTATAATAAAATTGTTGAGATAGAAGAGTTGATTTCCCTTCTATATTCCTCTGGTTGACAATTTTATTGAAGTGCCACACAGTGAAAATTACTTAAAATATGTTCTGCCAGGTGGGGTTTTATAAGCGACTTGAAAGAATGGTCGATGGACAGTTTGAATCGGATATTCGGTGTGTCTAACTTGTTTTTTAAAGAATTCTACCCCGGTAGAGAAAACTGAGGAAAAATTCCAAATGTAGAATAGTGAATTGCGATAAGAATAGTCATTATGATGGCCGATGACCGTACAAATTGTTCACAAAGGGATTTTTAATTTTTTTCAAAATAAAGTTTAGCTCATTTGAGGGCTGGAGAAGTATTTCTAGTTTGCACTGTTGTTCTTAAAAAGGTTAAACCAGTTTGATCTTTTGTCGCAGATTTAAGTATGCGTTGCTGTACACATTTATATTATGCATTACGGATGAGTCCATTTGAAAATCGTGAAAATAAAATAGCGAAAATAAAAATCGCGAAATGTTTTAACAGCGAAAACATTAATGACGAAAAGAAATTATTTTCGTTAGTGAGTATACCTTTATAATATAATAATACTAGATAATCAATAATGTAATTTTGTACTATTTCAATTCGATCACGTAATAAAGATAAACCGTGGTTAAACCTAACTGCTGTCAAGCTTTATATATTATATATATATTGTGATCATAGAATAGTGTGATGATGTATTTTATATACTTACACAAGTTTAGGTAAAATATCAAATTTAAATTTTATTTTATATAGTATTTTGATTTTAATGTTAATTATTACTTATTATATTATAAAGATATATCCAGGCAGTGGCGTAGCCAAGAGGGGGGGCTAAGGGGGCTATAGCCTCCCCCATGGGCCGTGTTTATATGTATAATGTATCTTGACTATTTAATAGAATCAATGCTCGTTTTAATCAGACATATTGATGTTATGTCACTTGAAGGACTTATTCCGGCCAATTTAAATATGTATGACGATAAAAATATTATAAAAGCTGCTAAAATATATGTCCAAGATCTCCATGATGATACCTCATCTACAATCAGAGCTGACCTGTTCATATGGAGGCAACAATGGAGTCAAAATACTATTCCAAAACCGAATTCTGCTCTTGATTCACTCTCTCATCGCACCAATTTTCGACCTAACATTAAAATACTTTTACAATTATTCGCCACGTTACCAGTTACCTCTTTCACTCCGGAAAGAACGTTTTCAGCACTTAATCGCTTAAAAGTTTTTTTAAGAAGCACCATGTCGGAAAACAGACTGAATGGGTTAGCTATGGCTAATATAAATAAAAAAAGAGCAATTCTATGAAAGTAAAATAATAACTGAATTGGCCAGAAATTCGCCTAAGAGAATGCAGCTGTCAGAGTGGAGCAATTGACTGAACACTGAAACCAAAATTATTATTATTATTATTATAAATTATATATTAATAAATATTTTTAAAACTATACTAAAATGCTTGAATTACCTTTAGAAACTTGGTGGTAGATGGTGGGGGGTTAAGGGTGAATTCTCATATCCTCTCTTACCTTACTTATCCAAAAAAAGTGGTTAGCCCTCCCCCCATTTAAAAATCCTGGCTACGCCACTGTATCCAGGTATATTTCTTACTTTTCGCTATTAATATCTTCGCTGTTAAAATATTTCGTGATTTTAATTGGCACCCACTACGGATACATTATGAATAGTATCGAGCTATCATAGTTTTATTACTAAAAGCTAATAAAAAAAAAAAATGTTTATATACACTTAAATTAATAGGATATTATTTCAAATATAAAATCCCTGTCATCATCGTTTAAATCGAAGTAAGTTTTGATACTTACAGATGATGCCCATATTATCGTGACCCAACCAATGATAGTGGGTATGGTCAAAAATGCCATCGTTCTTTTGCGCCCCAAATTGTCCACTACGGCAGCCATGACTGGACAACCGATCATGGCGCCGAGTGGCATCAACGCCGCGATCCACGAAATGTTTTCCTCGGTCACGGGAAAATTGTACTGTTTGTTTTTCATCATCGGTCCTGCTGGAGATGTCCATCCGAGCGTTGTGCCAATGATGAACCCCGAAACGGTCACTACAAGTATATTACACTGTAATGGCGTGCACGAAACCAATATCGATTACTCGATGGTGGGAGGGGGAACCTTTTATTTTTAAAACATTTATTTTACAGGATACAAAAACTTACCGATTACTGCGACCAAATATTGAGCTCCTCTTCGTGGCTGCTGTTCTTTATCAAGATTTATTTCCTCCAAAGAAACTGAAATTGTTTTGGCCAAAATTTTGGCATCGAACAAAGTGTGATGTTCGCTCAATTTTTTCTATAACCAACGAATTATTTTTAATATTTCCCCGAAACGATTATACAATAATTTCAATTACAATAGTACGTAGGTATATACAACATATATAACAATATTTTAATCTTCACTTTTCGTAGCTTGCGCTTTAAATTATTTGTTAGAATTAAATGCTCGGCTATCCAATGCGCAGACATGTAAATAATAAATAACGCTTTTGAAAAGTATTTATAACGTGTAGATTTGTATGTATATGTCAGGTCCACTTAGTACAATCTCTTTTTTCATGGAGTGGATAAAATTATCCGTCCACAATCTGTAATATTTTACTATTGAGTAAACTTTATTATAAAATTATAAGATGTATGAAAATGTAATTAATTTTTTTAATTGGCTTAGTTAATTTTCTATTTTACTATTTTAAATTAGAGAAATTACTATTACGATATAAAAGAAAGTATACAATCGTCGTATAGATACTAAATTGATATGTATTTTCATTTACTTATATTATATTATTTTTTACATACTTTAACAGGTAATAAATTAAAATCAACAAATTAAACATAATAAAATATTTTCAGGCAGTCGAAAAGGGAAAAAATGATACATGTGTACAGTGGTGAAACTAGGGGAATTATGACCCCTTCTCCCCCCGAAATATGTAATAACCTCAACCTTACCTCATTATCCCCACCACACCCCTTCCAAACTAATTTTTTTTCAAATTTATAACCCCCTCCCCTCAAAAAAAATTAATCCTGGTTGCGCCACTGTATGTATACTAATATGGTAAACCTTATGTTTCAACTCGAACTTTCACCCTGAACATACCTCCATATATAGTACAAACAAGCCACTAGCGTGCAAATAAACCCTTAGGCGGGACGCATACCAGAGCGATACGATATATGAGATACGCGATATGCGATGTACGATAATTATCGTCTATTATTATTTATATGTATTTAAAAATAAAATTAAATTACCACTCACACCAATGCGATTGCGATTGTTATCGTACAATATTTATTGCACGAGATAAGCTGATCAAATCGTGCTTTGAAAATTATCGCTACAGTCGCACGAATACATCAAAGTATGAAATGTACACACGAAAAAAATATTAATTTTTTTGGCTTCGCAGAAAGGTCAAAAGATGGATGATATCCATTATTGTTATATGCACTCGAACACTTATATTTATTTTGTCGGCACCATGCAAAATAGCAAACATTTATTAAAATTCATGTTTTAATTTGTATTTTATAAACCTAGCGTGCCATCGACAGAATGCTGTTACAAAAAATGTATTCAAGTAATTTTTTTACTATTTTACAGAACTTGTGTACCAACATGTAATACTAATTAGATACCTTCAGCGATTGATCTTCGACTGTGAAATTCGAAATGTCGAACTGTATGCTATCGGTTCCGCCGGACATTGTTGCAGGTACTCGCAACTCGTTTTTACCAAAGATATTGATTCTGTTTCATGTAAGAAATAATTAGAAATATCGATATTTCGGTAAAAGAAATTTATCCAACGTACAATAAAACCATCATCAGCAGTTGATGCTTATGCACTGAAAATGTGTAGTAAATTACAAAATACTAATGTCAATAATTGATAATATGGTAAATTATTTACACTTCTTTTCTAGCTTGTTAAATGTGCAACATTAATTTAATAGTTTAATATTATCAATCGTACACTTGAAGCGGACATCACGCTCTAATCATAGTCTATTATTAAAATTAAGTATGAATCATTTATTCGAATTTGTGATGATTTGAAAATAATTATTGGATTCAATGTGTTATAATGATACATAGTTGTTATAAACTAATAATAATTTCCATTTCTACGCAAGACCACCGACAACCCATTGTTATCATAATTTTTTAATTCGATTAATTATGTATGTAATGATCCATTAAGACAAGACGGATAAAATTACATCAGTTCACGTTAGTATAAAGAACTTAACATTTAGATTAGATTTTTAGTTGAAACAATAAAAAAAATTCACTCGTTGAACGACATAAGTATTCGAGTATAATAAATTTTTACATTAAAGTTTATGTACCGAATGCCGATTAGTATGAAGTATAATGCACCGATCAGTGGCGTACATTCAATCTTGCTCGGGGGGGGGGGGGTTAACAAAAATAATCGTTTTCTTTTTTTTTCGTTGCACAGATAAATAAGATAAATAACTGCTATAAATAGATATTATTTTATACAACTTTTTTACCAATTTACAGTTTACTTTTACATTACAGTAAATTAATAGCTATTGGAATATAAAAACAGCATAGTTAACATTTTTCTAACACCTATCAATATAATTATTTAATTATCATAATATTTGTGTAGTTGTATATTTTAAGTTCAAAGCGTAATAATGAAACTACGAATATATTACACGTCATCAATAATAAAACAATTTTCTTTTCTTTTTTTTGGCCCTGGGGCTTTTAAACCCGGACACCCCCCCCCCCCCCCCGTATGTACGCCACTGGCACCGACCAAGACGAAAAGGTATTTCAACACCAGTAATTTGTTATATTTATCAATAAATTGGATTTGTTAACAGTACATCGTGCCGCATAATAGTGTGGTGCACAGGAAGACGTACAGATAGGAAAAACTTTTTCATAACAATTATTCGTGAATTAGTTGAATGGTATAAATGTTTAATACTGACATGAACGGAATCTGTAAACTTGGTATAGATGCAATGCGTTGCTTTTAAAAGATAACATTATAAACGTTGAACATTTATTGTTTATTGTAATTAGTTACTATTATTTTATTAACATTGACCCCCGAAGTCCTCGTTTATAATTATTAGAGAAGAGTTAATTTATGTTTGAAACTTGATTCTATTACGTTTGTTTTTTTACTTAATTAATTATTTTTTTTTTTTTTTTTACTAGGTTTTGTGTAATATTTATTTTTGTTATTGTTCGTGTAACCTCGATAACTATCATTATGAGTTTCGCTGCAACATACAGAAAATGCAGTTGGCGAATATCAAATTTTAATTTTACCCACTCGCTATTCAGTATCTACCCATAATAATGGTCAGTGAACATAAGCGTGGAACCAAAAAAAAAAAAAAAAATGGTTATTTTAATATCTAATAGTGAGAAAAACTTGTGTTTTAATATGAATCAAATGAAGAAAAAAAAAATCGTCGACTTAGAATTATTTTCAGATGTCCCTAAACTAAGAACTCAATAAAGTTAGTTAATGACCTAATATTAATTTTTGTATGATTTTTGCTACAATTATTTATTTATTACGAAGAAACATGTTAAAACTTTTTTTGCTTTTATTTGAAATAATTTTGAACTTATCACAATACATCTATAACCATATTTATATTGTACTGATGTCTAATATTCTTGGGGTAGTGATACAACTAAAATTCCTCTGTTGTGCTCGAGTATTGCAGGTTATTATTTTTACAAACGTTTGAACAGAACAAATGTCCCACCAGCTTATTGGTATGCATTATTTCTGAGTCATCTGATTACTACATTATCCCTACCTTTCAGCATATCACCGATGACAAATCATTGAGAATGTCGTCACTCCTCCTATAGGCAAACTTCCCGCTCAATAGAAAGTGGTTTGTTTGGGTAAAGCTCAGCCTAACAACATTCGTCCATCGAATATAATTCTTGAATCTAAAGAATGTATTTCTAATTTATTATCCAACGATTATGAGATAAAAAAAGTGGTATTAGTTTTCCGCTAAACATTCGCATTGCCAAAGATAAGACTCTCTTACAACGTACCCTACTGCTTAAACGCCGCTTAGAACTTGATCGTAAATCTCAAGCATACGTAGTTGGAATGCAGATAGCTCACACGAACGGTGATTGCTTTCAATGTGTTCTACAAAAAAAATTATATTTTAAACTTTAATGGTTTCATTCTTGATCTGATTTGTTGTAACACCGATTCCGTTATTGTTTGTAAATCTCTTGAACCGTTTGTACCACCTAATCCATATCAGTGGCGGATCTACGGGGGTGGATATGGGGAATAGATCCCCCCCCATGGGCCGAGAGTTAAAAAAATTTTTTTTGCAACCAATTCAATTTTTGCATGCACAATTTAAATTAAAACTATTCTTTTATTATTTCGTTTTCATTATTTCATAACCAAGAAGGATAAACTAGTATACATTAGTATCTAACTTCATATCAGATTACAGATATACACCTATTATTTATATCATGACCCGGAATACGGCCATAGAGTAATGGCACAGTCATCAAAAAAATTAAATTTTGTATTGTAAATTTAGTAGAATAAAACTTATTATACCTATAAATATTATGTACGAAAATATTTTACATCCCCTCCATGATAAAATCCTAGATCTGCCACTGATCCATATCCTCTTGATATTTCATTTCCTAACCTAACCTCTACCTCTACTATGTTTAATACCTCGCATTATTTTCTGAACTTCAAAAAGACTAATTATAACTCTATTATATATCTTTTTTGTCTTTCTACGATTGGGGGTCTCTACCAAACTTTGGTAGTATTTCGAATACTTTTTAAATACTTTTTTTGAAAGTATTCAATAAAGTACCAAACCAAGTACCTAACCTAACCAATAAAGTATTTTGAATACCTACTTATAACGAGTATTCTGAATACCGTTAAATCATCTCTTTTTTAAATGATTTCATTACTTCTCCGTCGTATCTTGTATAAGCTAATATCAGGTGTTTATTATTGTTGTAAACCATAAATTATAACAGTTATGTATTATAAAAATACAATACAATAACATATATTTAGTTTACAATCTCAAATATTTCTGTTGAGTGGACATCTAATATTTTTATAGTATGAAAACTAGAAGTATTTTAAAAGTATTCGGAATACTTTTGAAGTATTCTAAATAATGTATTTGAATACATATTCGGAATACTATTTTTTGTAAATATTCGAGTATTCATTCTAAATACTTTTAAAAAGTATTTTACCCAAGTCTGGTCTCTACTCTATTCAACCTTGACTTAAATACTGTAGTTAACATCTTCCCTAATTTTCTCCACAATTCGATCTTGAGGTTTGTCCTTGTGTCCTACTTCTATATTTAGTTTTCTCCCCTGGTTATTCAAAGAGCTCAAAGCTTTGATTTATCGTAAAAATAAAGCTTATGCGAAGTTTACATTTGACCTACATTTGACCTTGCTGATTAGTTGATATTAGCTTACTAAACTGTTACTTCATTCCTAATGATATCCCCCTCAAGCTCATCAGTCTAAAAAATGTGTCTTCTACAGAGTCCAATGGAATACCTGGTGATTTCCTCTACAGAACAAGGTACATTATTACCCTATAATCTTTGGTCCTCATTTCGGAGATCTTGTTACATGGCCGCTGGCATTTATTATATCATCGTTATTTTAAAGTACTTTTAATTTATAAATTTTATATAACCAACTACTTAAAATGTTTCATTAATAAAATTAGTATAAATCCAGATTTATTTACATTTTAGGATTTTCAAATGTTATTCCAGCACTACTATACAGTGTTTGGAATAAGATCATTCTATTGGTTTCCAAAGAATCTCAGGAGTGCCCTGGCGTTAGACACTCAGACCGGTTTTTGTTCACTGCCTGATGTGTTCTAATTTAAAATCTATTATAGTTAGTAGTTATAAATTTACTGAGCTAATTATCATTTTTAACAGATACTTAAAAAAAATGATTTTAAGATTATGGTGAAAAATAAATAAATGCTAAATGCAAATAAAATATAAAAAATATTGTAAGTATTTTTGAATACCATAACTCATAACATTCAGTTTTTTTTTTTTTTTTGAAATTGTACATTATTAAATTATTTAAACATAGAAATAAAATATAAATATATCTATCACAACAAAATTCCTTACTAATTTCCATAATGTATAAAGAAACAATTAAATGCCTTATAAGAAAATACTAGACCGTTGAGAATGTAGTAACTGTGAATTTGAAAAACGCTTAATGATAATAGTCTATAGGTGAGTAATATACAAAAATCATAATATAGTTATTGAAACAAAAATAATAATGTGTATGTGTATATTATGTATTAATTTATTGATTTATTTGAATACATTCACATTTTTTTTTCATACCCATAAACAATATGTGTACAATAATAGTCTCAAGGTATCACAGATTTTAATTGAGTATAGATAATAGTTGAACATCTAAGAAGAGATAAAATTCAAAATTATTTCGTACATAAACATAATAGTGCTATTGATAAGTAATAAACTAGCAAAAAAAAAAAAATAAAATAAAACTAAACACATAATCAATAATATAAATATTAAACGGTGTAATAAATTAGCAACAATTGAAGTATAACTATGACAAAAAACAAACATCTTTAATTATGATAAAAGTATTTAATAAAACCAATGTTTAAGATCAAATTAATATAGCACAAGACTTAAAACAATTTTACACATCACAGCCAAGTTTTGATAACCAGTTTAAAATATATAAATTTTAACTATTCTATCTGAAGTATCTCCAAAAGTAAATAAATAATAACCTTATCTTTTAACAATTATTTATTAGATTTTTAAATAATACAGTTGGAAGATATTTTACAATATGAGATTAATTATAAAAATATGTTACCATTTTACGAGTGATTAACAATAATAATAATAATAAATTATACTTTGGTATCATAATTATTTATTTTTAAATTTGAGGATGTAAAATTGTTTCACTAAGTATAAATTGAAGATAAATAAATATTGATAAACATAGATACAGTAAAATTATTTTAATTTAATATCTCATTAACCTTGAATTTCATTTTGATTTTCAATATTCTCTGGTAAAACGGGATCAGCACCAAGGAGTAGTTGAATTTCTTCCATTGTTTTGCCTTTAGTTTCTGGGACAATTAAAATCACAAAGAATATGCCCAACAAACTGAAGAATGTGAACAAGAAGAAAGTATTGTATATAAAAATAGCAGATACCAACGTTAAGAAAAATTTGGTGACCAAGAAAGCAAAAAACCAATTGGACATGCACACAATTGAGCTAGAAATACCTGAAATATAACATAAAATATAAAAAGTTATAAACATACAACAATATGACTGTATCAAATTTTTACTAGGGTTCCCTTTTTGGTATTTGTATGTACACAGACATGGTTTTGAAGTTTGCTTACATGTATATTAGATGTCCAACTACCCATGTATTAAAATTTAATTAAAAGTATAATTACTCTATTTACTTAATATAATTAATTAAACATAAGAACATAGATTATTTTAAATGAAAAATATTTTTATTATATTATCATGTTAAATATGTTATAAAATATTATTTAAATAAAATAATTATAAAATAAAAATTAATAAATTATGAATACT
The DNA here is from genome assembly GCF_003268045.1 of Sipha flava. Classification (NCBI taxonomy): domain Eukaryota; kingdom Metazoa; phylum Arthropoda; class Insecta; order Hemiptera; family Aphididae; genus Sipha; species Sipha flava. The sequence goes on from NW_020273107.1 coordinate 674,849, forward strand.
TGCAAATTTATTTATGTATGTATTTAAAAAAATTAAATATGTATTAATTATTTTCATGAAAAAAAATGTAATCATCTTCTTTATATCCTTCACCTTTCTTCCAACTATATGGGGTCTGCCACCCTTGTCCTAAACCTCCAATCATCTCGATTTTCTACATCCCACACATACCAATAGCCCTCATATTATTTTTAATTCTATTCAACCATCGCTATTTGGTCTTTCTCTTTTTCTTTTCCCTTCAACGTTCATTTTCATAACAACTCTTACTGCAATTGTTTTGTCTCGTCTCATTATAGTCTATTTTTTCTCACCTTGTCCACTATAGACGCTACTCTAATACTACTATATATTCATTCCTATTATTATTATTATTGTTATTATTATTATATTCTATCTTTTCTTGTCATTCCACTCATCCATCTAAGCATTCTCATTTCCACAACACTCATACTTTGCTTTATTCTCCTGTCAACTGTTCAACATTCTGAATCTTATAGCATAGTTAGTCTTTCTACACTCCTGTAAAAATTTACCTTTTAGACTCACTGGGGTTATCTAATCATAAAAAATGTCCAATGCTTCTTTCAATTTCTTCCAACCTCACTTAATCCTGTTTAAACCTAATTTAAATGTTATACATCCATGCCAAAACCCCTGTCCTTTTGTACAAATGATCTTTAATATTTTAAGTTTTCGGCTATATCTATCATATTACCACTTATTGTCATTGGTCTCCTCATATTCTCAACTTCTTGGTATCTTATAAAAAATATATACATCATATAATTTAATTATTTTTCTTAAATGGGAAGGGAGCACTTGCATTATCCCTTGATATTCAGCTAATCAGGGTACATGGAATTTGAATATGTCATATACATGGATACATGGACTTTTAACAAATGTAAAATATAGAATCCTAATTTATCTTGTATTCATCTGAGTAAATATATTACCTTTAATTTGAGCAGGAAATATTTCACCTATCATCATCCATGGAATGGGACCAAAGCCAATAGAGAATGCAATGATAAATATACATAATGATACTAATGGAATAAATGCAATAGATGAAATATTGTAATTGGAATCTTTTAAATAAAAAAATCCACCGATGAGGAAAGTACAAATTCCCATTGAAACAACGGAGAACAACAGTAAAATCTTTCTTCCTAATTTATCAACTACAAGCGTAGAAATATACGTGGATATTACAGCCATAACACCCACAATTACTGTTGATGTACTTGATTGAATTTTGCTACCAGTTGCCTGCAATAAATTCATATTAGCGTAAATATTTTTATAAATATTAATTTTGTATACTTACAGTAAAGATAGCTGTCGCATAGAAAATAATAGCATTGCATCCAGTGAACTGTTGAAAAAACATAGATCCAAGACCCACAATTAAGCCTCGTTTTGCTGGTTTAGTTTGAAATGCTTCAATAGTAGGAACTCTTTCTCTTTCAGTCTGCAAGAAAATATTTATTAAATAAAATTATTATTAAAATATTATTAAATAATTAAATTTATTTATTTAATTTAATTAATAAATTATATATATATATATATATATAATTAGCTGTAGTCATCAATAAATTATAATATATTTAAATTATATTTGTATACCTTAGCTAAAGATTTCTGCATGGTATTTAATTCTGGTTCTATATTATACAAGCGTCCACGAAAGAATCTTAGTGACAATCGAGCATTATCAACATCTCCTTTCATAAGATAAAAAAATGGACTCTCTGGTATTAAAACCAAAAAACATAAATATATCAATGGAACTATTGCACAAGCAACTGACAAGCCAAAAACATCAAACTGTAAAAAACATAGTATTTTTAGATGATAAGTTAATTAGAACTGAAATGTACTTACATAGCATCCCAAAATATAGATGAACAAGATTCCTAGATTGACTTGTAATTGAAAATAATTACCCAAAGTACCACGAATTTCTTTATCAGCTATTTCAGAAGTGTACAAGGGTACAATAACAGAATATGAACCACTAGCAAATCCAGTTAATATTCTCCCAACATAGATCCAAACCACCTTAAAAAACATGATTGTCAGCAAAAATAAGAATGGGGTTTTAATAAATTTTTATACTTACAGATTGAGCCCATATTATCATTGCCCAACCAATGAATGTGGGTGCAGTTAATATAATCATCATGTTCTTTCGTCCTAATTTGTCCACTAAACCACCTATTGCTGGGCAACCAAGTAAGGCACCGAAAGGTACCAATGCTGCAATCCACGAAACATTTTCCTCAGTTACATTGAATCCATAATGATTGTTTTCTAGTAATGGGCCAGCTGGAGATGACCATCCAACTGTTGTACCCACAATGAATCCGCCAATAGTAACTGTGGTAAGTACACAGAACAAGTGGGTTATTTCAAGACAAATCAACGAATGATGAGATAAAAAGTGTTTACCAACTAGTGCAGCAAAATACTGAGTTCCTTTAAAAGTATCTCCATGAGGTTCTCTGCCTACATCTTGTTGAGTTGATGTTCTAGCTTCAACTGGTGTTTGTTTAACAACAAGTGGACTTTTTTCGCTAAAAACTTCCTACAACAACATAACAGTATTATGTATTAGTCAAATTATCTAATTAAATATATTAGTTTATTATCTTTACTTATACATGTAAAGTTTTTCGATAATAATATCGTGCGTTACCTTCAATGATTTCGCTTCGTCTTCATCACTGGAACTAGTTATCTCATCATAGCCCTTGACTTTACTAAACATTTTACTGGGGTAGACGAAAACGTTGCTTCATGAAATCGTAAAACGGATGGATTCGAATGAATAATTAAATAAATATTGTTCGATGTTCACGACTATTAATAATTATTCAACAAGAAAACCTGCGGTAGGTATAAGAAACTGTTGAACATTGTATTTTTAAATATTAATACTTATATCGTAAACGCAAGACGTTCAGACGCGAGCACTGTTCTGAATTTTGATAAGACAATATTATCAACTCGTACGGTAAACAAATATGATATTGCGGTTCATGCACGATGTATGGGGGGGGGGGGGGGGTACCTTTACTGCCGTCTGCCGCCGGTGCTGGTGATGTATTATAATTATTAATTTATTAAAATGTTGGTGTTACGTATGCTATAACATTTACACCGCCTGAAAATAACACCAATAACATCATAGCCTACTTGTTATTACGACTACGATTTGTGCAGTTAAATGATGTTACGAATCGAGTATATTTTTATAATCGACTGTATGATCGTTGCACCACGAACGACAAAACCATGACACAACGAAGTTTATATTAATTAGGTATTATTATGCATGAGCATGAAACCAAAGCGATTGATCTCTGAGGTCCTGTTTAGTGTTAGGTCGGATTATATTGGTGTTGACAGCATAGGCGCAACAGGCAATCGCAACAGGCTTTATCATTAAAAAAAAAATCCAATTCGTCAGCGCAAGACATCTAATTGAATTTAGGCATTATGCTATATTATTAGATACTCTTGAATTTTATTGTAAAATATGCAACATTACGATGTACAGCAGTGGTTCCCAACCTTTTCTATTCTACGCTCTCTTTGTAGACTTTCAAAAATCTCTCGCGCCCTCTTCTCCTATAAATTAAAAAAAAATCGATCACCATTTTTTGTGTACTTTATAAATAAACTATACGATATTCGGAATTAATAAATAAAAATTGTGTTTTGTAATAATTGCTTGCGTCTTCCCAGTAATGTGTACACGCCCCCCAAAGGGGGCGCGCCTCCCAGCTTGAGAACCAGTGATGAACAGTGTGTGACATGTTCCCATGAGAGTTTATAAATAATACGTTTCCGTTTATATTTATTTTTTTATGCAATTAAAATTATGTTTCCCTCTCAATGGCATCCCATTGTCCTTAAGAATTGTTTTCAATTTGGTTGTTAATTGATGAATAAAAAAATAATAAAAATTACAGATTACGAATACATTTGATCGTATCGGTTTGTCGCATCTCCGTGGAACAGCAATAATAAAACATTAAATTTGTTGAAAATGAAATTTCCATAAACCAATTACTGGATGTATACATATATTGAGATCGATTCCAAGTTCGTTGCACTGTTGGTTATATTATTATTCTTAATGATAAAACACGAACTTCAATGCGACACGGGTTATTGTTCTATGGTCGTAGGGAATCCGATCAACTTCAGATCACTGAACTTAGAAGGATTTCAATAACCGGTTATTCTGTTTGTGAAAAACACCGACATGCAATATTGTTACATATTACGTACGTCTCTATTATACAATTATTTTAATAAACGATAATATTTGAACGGTCATTTAATTTGTAGAATAGTAATTAATAATTGTTATAGCCAAATGACAATGGCTACTAGAAAACATTTAGTTTATCCCGTGATCAGATTACAAACGTTTTTTTTTTCAGTTTAATTAAAATATATTCAGCAAATTTATTGGTTTTGCTGATTTGCAATGTGTATTGTTTGTGAAGAAAATAAATTTTTCGTTTTCAACAAAATATGTCATTGTTACTACTTGCGGTATTTAAGTGTATCAAATTAAGTTAAATTTCTCATCCAGTGCAATAGACGGAGAACAAATATTAAAAGGCAAACAAAAAATGTATTTGTTATATTATAATTTATAACATTCAATATTATACTACGTGATAAAATGGAAATGGTAATTATAATTTTCAAAAATGGGTAATTAAATGGGTTTTAATAATAACATTGAAAACATTATTTTAGTTTATTTTTAAATTACTTTAAAAGTTTTAACTGTAAAAATATCTAAAGGAATGACTCATAAAATCAACGGAGAACTGATTAATTCTGGAACGAAAATTACTATAAATTATATAGATTAACCCAGTCCCTATTTTTCATAAAAATTCGTACTGCACATTTTTTAATATACAATGATATGATACAGAGCTCCTCTCTACCCCCTTCAATATGATTATAATTTTTAGTACAATTTCAGTAATAATTTTTAGTAATAATTATTTTCTTTAATCGAATTGCACATTATAATTAAATTATTTATTTTAATGTAGGATATATAACTTAAAATGTAATTGATATATTTAAGTCCTCATCAACTATCTGCTTAAACTGACTTCCCGAAAAACATCTTCATAGTAGGTAGCTTATTTATTAGTAGGTATTTATTAGGTACACACTTCTCGAATCCCGAAGTGCACACTTGGAGTTTCGGACTACACACTTTGTGTTGGGTTCACTAAAAAATAAGGACTTGATTAATCTAATATTGTTAATCAGGAACTTCAGAACGATGTAGCCCACAAACACATCGTTGTTGTACTTTTAATATTTAATAGATAATTATACAATTAAACTTTTATTTTAAAGAATAGATTTGTAGAGTAAAATTGTAAAATACAAAAATAAAAATAATTGAGGATCCTTTAATCAATTTTATTATATTATTAGTGATTTTCTAGAAGTTGATATATTTTGATAAATGCCAACAAAACTTACATATATTTAGAAGAAATTTATGTTGTTTATGGAACTAGGTATAATATTTATTGCTTATAACTTATTTTCAATAAAATATGAATTTATCGTATGTTAAAATAAATTAATGATTAAAAAACTGCATGAACAAATTTAGAAACGTTGTCTTCAACTTACATTAAATATCTGTGGTGGTCAAAAGTAAAGAAATTTAGCATAATGCAGTATAAACCAATGCTTGTTCATAAAATTAATTAAAAGTTAAAATTAATTAAAATTAAAAAAATAATATTAAAATTAATTAAATTAATGAAAACTTCTTCTTCTTCTTCGCCTTTTTTTTTTTTTTTTAAATTGATGAAAACTGAAGAAAATTATTTTTATTGGCATAAAGTATTTGTGCCACGCCGATCTCAAATTGCTATTTGACTAAAAAACTAAAACCTGTTGAATAACAGAAGTATCATTAAGTAGATGGTTTTAAATATTTTGTCTGACAATTTAAACGATTCTAAATAATGTATTTTCAAGCACGCAAAATTATTCGGTTCTTAACAAAACATTAGAAATTGTGCAAAAAATAACCGTATAGGAGATAATAATAACACTAAACATCATTAATCGGTATAATATATATGTATAATATACATTGTATTTACAAATTATTTTTGAAATAAGAAATGTATCTAATAGACTAGTATACATTTTAAGTATTGTGATGGATTGATTTTTTATAGTAATAGATTTTCTTATTATAGCGATTTATTTACTTTTCCTATTGATTTTAAATGTATTTATATTTGATCACTTCAAAAAAAAAGTGCTTACGTAAACTGCACCCAAATTTTTATCTATTTTACACAGATGGTTCATCTATCGATTTCATCTATTTCTGCCGGTTTCTCCTTTTTCATTCCCAATTTACATATTTCTTTTACCAACAACCTATCTCCAATAGCTTCTTCGTATACTGCTGAATGTTTTTCCATTATTAAAGCTTTCAAACTTATTACCACTCTACAACCAAATAAATGGTTGATTGTTACTGACTGTTTCTCTTGCTTACAATCCCTCTCTTCAAATATTTTCTATTCCTCTTCTAGTCACCTTATCCTATCAATTAGGAAGCTTCTTCTAGCACTCAATAGTATGGGTTTCGATATTCAGTTTCTCTGGGTTCTAGGCCATATTAGTATCTCAGGTAATGAAACTACGGACATTCTAACCAAATACATAGCGTCCATTCGTCTTTCACACAGTAATCTAATACCATGGTTGGATTTTTGTCCCAACTAAAAAAAAAAAAATTTAAAAGACCGCCTAGGATAAGTTATATAAGTGAAATTAGCTGATTTATATTACTCTTTAATGATATCCATAGTGGTTAATGTTAATAATACTTAATCTGGTTTATGCAGACTTTATACAATTATTAATGTGACATATACCTACATCATATTTTTTATGAGTAAGTAAAAAGATAACTGATAAAATAATTTAAAAATGAATCTATTATGTTTAAACAAAATAAATTATGTTTTTTATAATAAAGATTTTATTTCTTCATATTCATATTAAAATAATATTATAATAAATTAAAAACTTAAAAAAATTAAATAAGTAGTTACTTATTATCTAATATTGCATTGCACTCTCTCATTCGTTTAGTTTCACACATTCAGCTTATACAATAGCTAGTTATTCCAAAGTATCACAGATTCTAATCGCCAAAACACGTCAACTGGCAATAGTTTAATGACATTTAAGGCGATTGTACACTTAAAAAAAAATATATATATATATAAACCAAAAATCAATATAAATGATCAGTTTTATAACAATGAAATGATTAAAATATGTTCATAAATAAAATAGTATGATATGATGATATAAAAATCAATAGATATTAGATGAAGCAATATAAATAGACATTAGATTGAGTGGATATCGTTCATCGAAGTCTAGCAATCGATGTAAATAATTTCCTTGGTTGATGTTCATCGTTTAAATTAAAAAAAAAAAAAAAAAAGAATTAAATACAATTCAGCCATAAATCATAGTATGATGTCAGTAAATGATAATGTTTACAAATCTGCCTTCCCATTAATAATGGTTTTATGCAATAAATAAACCTACAAAAGAAACGAACACCCTTTAACAGGTGTAGTACATTACCAATTTGTATGTAATAAGTAATGATTCATATTGATTCAATAAAACAATCGTGGTATTGTTTAATACTAATTGGGAAGATAAAGGAGACGGAACGATTAACTAATCCGTTACAGGTGTACTAGCTTAGAATTTTTCTTTGGTGTCCATCACAGGATTGATGGCGTGTGTTGGTGGTGTGAGATCACTACCTGCGCCGAGCATCTCTTGGATTTCGTCCATCGTCTTTCCTTTGGTTTCGGGGACGATGGTGATCACGAAGAACGTGCCCAACACGGAGAATAATGTGAATAACCAGAACGTGTTGTATATGTGAATGGCAGCTACCAACGACGAGAAGAATTTCGTCACGACGAACGCGAAGAACCAATTGGACATACAGGCGATTGAGCAAGCGGTACCTAAACATTGAAAGTTGTGTATGAAGTGTGCACTTGGATGTACATAGATGCAGGGGTAGAACTAGAGGCTGGAAGACAGGGATTCATCTCCAGCCGTAAAATTTTAGATGGTGTAATTTTTGTAATTAATAACAACTAATTTGATATTTTTAACTTTGTTAAATACTGATATTAGATTAAAACACAGTAAGTATGATTTCATATCGATTATTAGAAAATAATTCTCGAGAAGAGCATTTGATTATTAGTCTATGATAGGGCGTAATTTTAACATTTTATCCGGGCATAAAAATTCCTAGTTCCACTTCTGCATAGGTGTACGCGGATAATGTATCGAGTCGACGAAACACAATACCGTTAAACAACAATGGTAATAATGTGTTACCTTTGATTTGTGCCGGGAAGATTTCTCCAATCAACATCCAAGGAATGGGTCCGAAGCCCAGTGAGAACAGGATTATGAACAAGCACATGGACACGAGCGGAATCAGTCCGATAGACGAGACGTTGTAATTATTGACCTTCATGTAGAAGAACGCGCCAATCAACAGCGTGCAAATTCCCATGACGATAATAGAAGACAAGAGTAGAATTTTCCTTCCCAGTTTGTCGACGACCAGTGTAGAGACGTACGTGGCGATCACGGACATAACACCGACTACGATGGTGGCTTTGCTAGGTTCAAGAGCGCTGCCCGCTTCCTATATTACAATAACAGGTAATTTTATAAACGATTCGGTACGGGCTTTTACACAACAATATCCACGTTGATGTCTTACTTTGAAGATGAATGTAGCGTAGAATATGACAGCATTGCATCCGCTGAACTGTTGCAGAAGCATGACTCCGAGACCGATGAACAGTCCGCGTTTAGCTGGTGTTGTCTGGAATGCTTCCATTATTGGAACTCTTTCCCTTTCGGTCTGCGACAAAACACCACTCAGAGTTTAATATAGCATTTCGTACTAGAATCCCTAATGTTTATATGTATATATACCTTAGCTAAAGAGTCTTGCATCAGCGACAATTCTTGATCCACTGTGCCATAAGGTCCACGGAAATATCTCAAAGACAAACGAGCTTTTTCTGTTTTTCCTTGCATAAGGTTGAAGATAGGACTTTCTGGTATTAAGACCATTAAACCCGCATACAACAGCGGTATTATGGCGCAGATGATGGACAGACCGAATACGTTGAACTGCATGGCGGAAAAATAAAAACGTGTAGTATTTTACGTCCACATTGAATAGTATATATAACTAGTGTGATTATTTAATAAGAACTTACGTAAGATCCTACAATGTAGGTGAATAAAATTCCTCCAGTAACTTGTAACTGGAAATATGTACCCAAAGTACCACGAATTTCTTTTTCGGCTATTTCAGATGTATACAAAGGTACGATGACAGATAATGATCCGGTAGCGAATCCAGTTAAAAGTCTTCCCATACAGATCCATGTCACCTGAAAATTTATATGGTATTTAAATAAAAATAAAAACCAATCATGAATCAACGATTGAAAAATTATGCTTACGGATTCGGCCCATATTATCATTCCCCAACCAATGAGTGTAGGTATGGTTAACATCAGCATCATGTTTTTACGTCCTAACTTGTCGACTAGGCCCGCTGTCACTGGGCATCCGAGCATACCACCAAGCGGCATAAATGCTCCAATCCACGCGACATTTTCCTGAGTTATGGTGAACGCATATTGATTGCTTTCCATCATTGGACCAGCTGGAGCTGTCCATCCAAGGGTCGTGCCCGCGATGAACCCACCAATCGTCGCTATAAATATATACACACATGTGTATTAAACTTATTTCACGGTTTATTTAAAAAAATAATAATAAAATATAGTACTTACCAATAAAAGCAGCTAAATATTGTGTCCATTTTTGATTTCCAATTCGCGTTTGTTCTTCCTCAACTATCGATTGTTGAGTCATTGCGATTTTTTCTGAAGCCATTTTTAGTAAGACTTATTTTGTGCTTCTGAAATAATATTTCTAAAAAAAAAAAAAAAAAAATTGTACCTATTTCATTATTAGCTGACCTGACAGACGTTGTCCTATTTTAATTATGAATATTGAATTCTGATCGGTATAATTAATAAAAAAAAAATATTTCAAAAAAAGTGTTTATTATTCTAATGTTTTATGATATACAACATTTTTAGTTTTTTTTTTTGTGTGTATATAAATAGTTTTTTTGGTAATCTGAATCGGGGACAGGCGAAATATAACTGGCCATGTGAAAAACATGGATTTTCAAACGACTGCCCTTGAGATTTATCTATCGATATTCCAAATGCCGCACTAGAAATTGCAACTGTTTAAAGTCGAATGGCAATTCGTTCGAAATTTAAAGGAATCCGTGGAATCAAAACGTCTTTGCCTTTGTACTTCCTTTTCAAAATTGTGGCTTCAATGACGTTTTTCATTAATTTCTTCATCGCGAGTTGGGTGTCATTGCAAAGATGTGGCTAATTTATATTCCGCAACATAATGATTACCGATCCGATTTTTAATTGCAGATTATGAGGTGGTAATCCAGGCAATTGGAGACACGTTTTGCCGTGAAGCTCCCGCGGTCTGTACGATGACTGCCACGAACGCCAATTACGGCTGTCTACTGGTTTAATTCAAATGTTTAGGTTTCACGTCTCAACTCTTGATTAAATGAGTCGTTTATTGGGTGATTGGGCGTTTTGATTTCTAATTGCATTAATGTTCTGTTCGGCAAACAAAATCAGCATTCGATTTTTACGCAACTTATGTTTATTTTATTATTTCTATTATTTTATTTTATTTTATGTTTGCAACTTATGTACGCGCAACTTTCTTCCATAAGAACCTTCTCTTGACAATAAGTAACACAACAAAAAAGAATTAGCGAAATCGGTCCAGCCGTTCACGCGTGATGGCGTGACCAAGGGAAATAGGGATTCATTTTTATATATATATATAGATTTTATTGTTACAAGATTAATTGTGTCTAAATGAACTTGAAATATGTTTGACATATTCATTAGCACATTACTCATGGTTGAAATAATTACATTATCATCATAATCATATTATATACGTTGTCCATTTAATTATGTTAATATTATCATATACATATATATATATATATTATATTATCAATGCAGGAGCAGTTTTATCAGTGTTATCAAGCAATTTTTGTAATTTTTTGCCAATTAAAATTTTAAATTAATTTGATTGAATTCAGTTTACAGAAGAAACTACAATATATTGTTTTCTTCCATATGTCTAACATGTACGACATAGGTAACACATATGTAAAATGATATTATAATATAATATAAAAAATAGAAATCTTAAGGTAAAAATGCATGCACATTTTTGGATGGAGAATAATACATAACAGGATGATCTTTGCTGTTAACGTCATGTAATATTTTTAGAGACCAACTACTTTAATCGAAAAAAAAATATAGGTACCATCATAAATGCTTATGAAAATTATTGAATGCATGTTATTCGATATTGTTTGGTTTTACATCGACACACTTGATTATGAAATATTAATGATCAAAGAAAATCCCTACACAGTGGATATGCATTTTTAAAATACGACGACACATATTTGTACTAATATAGACGTCAAAAATATTAACATCCACACCATATGATTCAGTATTCGTATTGTGCTGTCGATTATCCCAATCATACTTAACCGTTGGGAGTTCTCAGATGATTTTCAAATTTTGTTATGACGATGTAACCAGAGAGATGCGGGTGCCCCATTGGTCACTGGGTTATGTTACCGCTGTGAAACGCCGCAGCGCGTAGAATTGTTCGGCATAATCGTTTTAGGTACAAACACATATATCTATGGTAAGTAAACAATTGTTAGAAATTATCAATAACATCCTTCGCACTTGAATATCGTCACATGATTATACTTTTCTACATACGAATAATATTTATTAAAACAGCTTGACACGTATACATTCTTACGGGATTGACTACATTGCGTTTTCTACGCCTTAATTCGGGGCAAATATTTCATCAAATGCAATGTTTATAATGAACGAGCACACAAAATATTAATTTTAATTGTATTTTGACAAAAAACAGTTTGTTATAATCAAATCCGTTTTCTTTTAATAATAGTCATATAATTTTGAACCATCGAAAATGTACTTAGCAAGATATCACAGGTGTATGAAACGTAATAAAAACCGAACAATACGCAATAACTGTGATTTATGACACGAATTTTGAATGATGGATTTCACTCAGAGACTGTAGTATTTAAATACATATATTTCTCGAGGCAATGTTGTATGAATACTTCTCAGGGTATAGAAAAATTAAGTTTAATCAATAGATTTTTTCCTTGTAGTTCAACGCGAATTAACGTTTTTTCGGATCGAACTTGTTGTAAGAGTCGAAAATTGTATGGTAGCTAATTTAGAAATGATCATACTTAAAATTTCGAATAAAAAAACTTCAAGATAGTTATGAAAAATGCTTAACATACACATTAACGCCGCGTAACGAGATTTATATGCTTGACTATAAACCATACATTAATACTAATAAGAGAGCTGAAAACGTTCTAACAGTTTTTCTTGATTTATTAATTCACAATTATAGTACCAAATATATATATATATATAAATTATGCGAAAACAGAGATAAATAATACTGTAAATGATTGTGACAATACTATTAAATTTCGATGATATATTATACAAATAATAAGGAAAACTATAAGATCCTTGCACATTTATGTTTTAAAAGATAGTTTATATAACTGATATAAATCAGTTTCACACAGCTTGATATTGAGAAAAGCTAGTTTATTTACACAACATTTAAAATATGTATGTACGTAAGTATCTTCCTACGGTAATCAGTAATATTAGGTAATAAACTCATCACTATTTCACAAGATTTTATTTCATAACACGTTTCTGAACATTAAATGTTTACAAAGAAAACCCATAAAAATGATGTTTTATTACAAAAATATAAACACTAACTTTTCATCTAGAACAGTAGATATTTAGATTTTAAAATGTTCAGTATAATCTGTATGCTAAAAATCGTATCAATTAAACTGTATTCGATTTTTTTTATCGACTACTACTCGTATGACTGTAATCAACGAGTAAAAACACATAATTATTTTAATATACTAACATTTACATAATAATTTATATTTTATCTAACGTAGGTTATTTTTAACATATTACGATGAAAATTATTATAAAATTAAGTTTTAATAATGTAATTTAGGCTTCATTGAATTAGACATTTTTATCTATAGTTGGAAATTCGCATAGAAATCGATGTTCACCTATTAGCAGCGCGTATGGAAGTATTTGAATATACTGTATTAACTCGATTGGTGACTGGCTTACCTACATCAGGAGCGAATTTATGAGGTGGAGGGATGATCTAATCCCTTAGAATATTGAATTGCTCAAATTACGGTCAAGTCTTCTTAGTACTTTAGGTATCACTCAGAAATATTCCTATTCGTCCTCCTTCAAAATAAGATTTAGATCCGTCACGGGTCTATACTATAATACATATAGACATACTAATATGTTAATTATAATAAATCGTTGGATTCAATTTATTGAAGGCCGTTTAAAACGTTGCAATATAGTAAGATTGTAGTAATGCCAAAACAAAAAGAATAAAGAAAATTAATATTTTTTGCTGTGCGTTTAGTCCTCGTTCTATTTACTTTTTATTGAAACCAACTAAATTCATTCCTACGAAATAGTTCACAGAATGTAACACGAATCGTCTAATTCTAAGATGAGTTTTGAATTATTCAATAGGATAATTTATTACACTCATACTCTGAAATATGGCAAGACTATCATTATTTAATAATTTACATATGATATACATACAAATACATGTGATTACGTTGTGATATGGAATATATTGGCCTGGTCATTCTACACGTCTAAGGTTAATTAAATATAGGTTTATACCTAAATTATAAGCACGTATTATTATATATATATATTTAATTAGAGTACTTATACATTTTTGATATCTGAGAGCAAAAAAGAAAACATTCATTTGATAATGAGGAAAAATTATTGTTTATGAAAATAAAGTGTACTAATGTCATTAACATACCTATACAATACAAATATATATAGAATACATATGCGCATTTGTATAAAATTATATTATTACTAATCATCAGCCAACAGAGTTTGTATACATGATTTTTGCGCGCATAATATTATTTTTGACGAATTTAACCAACCGCATAGCCGATTCTAATTATGGTGTGTATGAATGCGGAAAATTATTAATGACTATAGTGAATGCTTGTTAATATTAGTTGAAAATATAAATATCAACTACCCAAGCACGAACGCCAATAATTTGGACATTGGTGTATAAACGTATTGTTTTTATAGGCAATTATAGAAATTTAAGTACTAACTAGAATTAAATCGATTAAAACAATTTATGCAAGTTATGTTATAAGTATACAAAACGATGAACACATCGACATTTTATAATTTACTTTTAAAATGATTTAATTTTTATTTTATTACATTTTTAATTTCGTCAACAATTTAATAATTTTATTCATAGAAATAACTTGAAATTTGATTAATTTGGATTTAATTCACATTTTATTAAAAAAGGGCTGCCTGTTTAATTACATAGGAGTTCAATAATTAGCTGAGTAGCCTATTTTTTAATTATGAGAGTAAAGGTACCGCATGTATTTAAAAAATTATCCTGAATCTATCTGGATATTAAACGATTATCAAGCGAAAAATCAGAATATTACAGACATTTCAAGTATAAGTTATCATTTGGTAAAAAAGAGTAAAATTATGTTAAAATATTCAGTTAGATTAATGATTTTTTTCATCTTAGTTTATAGTAAGTTATACTTAAATTTGTATAATAATTCATTTTGAAATATTTTTTTAAAAAAAATCATTCGTAATATTATTACTTATTAATTAATTTTATAAAAAATGATAAATTTAAAAATAAAATGTACTTAGTCATAAAACATGAGTTACTTACTGATATATGTATGTATAGTTGCTTGAGATAGTCCTGTTACTCAAAGAATGTATTTAGCGTATATTTATCATTAAATTAATAACATACCGACGACTAATTGATTTCTACCTTTGAAATTAAAAAAAAATTCTTTGCTGGTATAATTTAAGACTTAAGACACTAATTGAGATAAAATATTCACACTTTACAATGTTTTTTTAATACTTATTTAATACTCATTTTGCTTGATACTACTGCGTATAATAATCATGTTAATCTTTAATTTGTATACTTATATTCAAATATTATCTTCAATGAAACAAATGTAAATTTCAAGTACATCTTTATATTACTCATTAAATCAATTGTAAATACAAATTTATCAGTTTTATGAATTTAGTCGAAACACTTAAAAACCAAGATAGTTAAGGCATAAATACGAATATAGATACCTAATCAATAATAATAATAAAACGCGTGCTAAATGAGCTTGGAAAACACTTGACTTTGATTGATTTAACGTATCTGCATACTTGCTGAATATCTATTCTATGTTTGCATGAATTTGAATACACAGGAAAAATAATCATAAGCAAATGAAAAAAAAAAAAATTATAACATTTTATATAAAAATCTATACAAGTTCTATTTCTCATAGGTTCATAAAAATAATGCCTATAAACTTTCAGGATTTAAATCTATGCATTGTACCTAATTATATTAATCATAATAACTAATAATATTATTGTGGATAAATTGAATAAATTATCCATAAATACTAATAATTTAATAGTTTATGAAGATAAAATTAAAAATTTTAAAAAATAACACAAGTAAATAATAGGTACATTTAAATTGATATATAAATACATACACAAATAGTTTATACATTTAAATAAATAATAGCTAAGCCTGGAGGTAAAGTAAAAATTTACAAATATAAATATATATAATATGACAAATATATGTACTTTATAAATTTAACAATACTTTGGGCTAAGCTTTTATTTATTTGTTTCTATATATAAACTATTTGTTTATTTATTTATATACTAATTTACGAATATTAACCATTTATTAATTTTTAATTTTTATTATTTTATTATTTAAATTAAATTGATCTCTATGAGCATATGTAATTAATAAGTTAAAATATAAATAGTACTTGTTTTCTTTACAATAACTGTTTACTGTAATATACACTATTAGAAATGTGTATGTATCGTTGCTTTACAATATTAATTACAACCGAATAATATGTTTATACTATTGAAATATCAAAAAAACATCTACTTTAATAATTGTTGTGTTGTAAGAAATTAATTTTCCTAATACTAATTTTATTAGTTTTGCTTACTATCTGTATTCTTTGCGTAAGAGATCATTTCAGTAGAATATTTCAATCACATAATAATTGACGTGTTATTGATTAAAGGTAGTTAATAATATGTGTTTAGTTACAATTAAAAAGGAAATCATAAATTTTAAAAAGATTATCATTATTGCATTTATATATACTCGTATATATTGTAAGTTAATATATAAAATAATTAATAAAGAAAATATTATAACCACGAAGGATCCTTGAGCAAGTAATCCTTAATGACATGCTCTAAATAATAGTATATTAATATATATTTCCGATATAATGACATATTTTTCCTAATATTATAAAATATTGGTTACAATTTAAATTTTTAACATTTTTAAAATTAATTAATAAAAATAAAATTCATAGAAAATTAAAACAAATCATTGCTATACTGCAGTATAATCAATTTATTATATATACGTAGTAATGATAAATAAAGGTTATTTATTTATTTTTTTTTTGATTCGTGGTTACAAAGCAATGTATTGTTTGTTATTTTACCATAGCTAGTGTAAATGTATTACTTACAATATTTATTTTAATACATTATTGAAATACCTAGTAAAAAAAAAACCGCAGACGGAACATTAATGTGGTAAACGTAAGGTTATAATCCTCTTCTTGTGAAAAATGATGATTGTTAGTTACTAATTAAAGTACACAGAAGAATAAAGATTTAAAATGTGAAAATATAAAATCAAGCAATATTATGTAACTTATCAACAAATAATCAATCAATTATAATATCAAAGACTAAGATATCCGTATGCACTTAGTAGTATTCGATGTAAATAATCAGAATAATTTATAGGAATATTTAAATTTATTATAACATAGCGTTAAATTGTTTGTTCTTAAATAATAACCGTATAAAAACATAAAAACATAAAAACCTAATAAATAAAAAATTACAAACGTATAATAAAACACTTCCATCAAATATCGATCGGCGTTACTGACGAGAGCAATTTTAGCAACACCAGTCATTAGAAGAAAAAAATTACTTTGAAATTTTATTATAAAATCATATTTTTTTAAATTTAAATTTTTTTTTTTTGATAATCTAGAAAAATGACCACGTAATAAATAAATAATAATAATAATACTCTAGTACTACTAATACTTCTAGTATGAAGAAATGGCAACAGATAAACAACTTTCCATTGAATAATTGGTACAAAGTACGTAAGTAATGGAAAATGTATATTCCACATGAATGTCAAACGTTCCCAGTAAGGTAATAGACATACAATTATTAATTTAGTTGATATCAAAGGATTTAATTTCTGTTTAGAGCGTGCGTACGACATTTTGATGTGGGAGTGCTGTCTCCGGACGTTTGAATTATATAAATTCCTGTGTCAAAAGCAATTATTATAACAATTTTCATGTAAATATATCAAACTATCTACCTACACATTTTCGCAATGTCATAAATTAGAGCCCGAGAAATCATCGTAACCGTATGAACTCGATATCAATGAACCTGTGGATTAATCACGGAGCACAGTGAATGTTTCAACATTTTACGAGGGTCAAGTTCTATCACAAACATTTATACCTGTTGTCATGAATCTAATGGTCTAAATATGGACACAAATCAACAATTATTGTTCTGCGTAGTTTGTTAATAAATAAGTAGTTGCAACTGGTAATCCTTGAAATAAGATATACCTAATACTACCGAATATTTTTTTATAAAAAAAAAACCACTGGGTACTGTATTACTTGACTCATATAGTATTTATTAATTGTAAGCAGGTTCTACGTCGTTTAATATATAAAACGCATAGGTTTTCCTGGATATAACAGAAATCTGGAAATCCACACAATATACGACTAACGCGGCTGTACTCCATTTAAAAACCTTGAGTTAATAATAAATCTATGCTGATATTACGAAAACATCTGCTACCTATATAATATAAATTATTATATTGGTTTAAAATTGTAATAACACTTGTAAAATATTGATCTTTTAATCTAACCAGTAATTATTTACAGCACTTCCTATATACCTCAGAAACACTTATGCTAGATATTTATTATACCTAATAAAATAATATTTTAAATATTTTTATATAGGCTACATTAAAATTGGATTATTTAAAACCAGTAGGCCACAACATCAATAATTAATAATAATAATAATAATAATGTTATAAAATTGTTGATTAATCATAGTATACCAACGTGTATAAAATAAACCTATACATCTATTATTTAATTACACTATTTTTTCATAAACCCGTAGCAAATTAATTATATCGGGATTTTATTATATTTGTTTGCTACACTGTGTATCCAAGATGACTGTCGTTATGTTATATTATAATGCTGTGTGGACGAGGATATTAAATTAATACTCTTCTTCTATTCAAAACATTTTTAAAGGACTACTAGAACAATGAATTAAAATTTGTATTCAATATAATAGTATGGAGTTTTATTGATGTAAATATATATGTATTATTTTCACAAAAAATTTTAGTACAATTCAATTTTTTTTAAAAATATGAAATAATTATATTTTATTTACCACACACACATACACACACACACACACACACACACACACACACTCATAAACAAAACAATTAGAAATTGTTACGAATTTTCCACGAATATTACGCAGTTATAAAAAAATTATTTTTCAAAAAAAATTTGAAATTTAAATTGTTAGAGTACTGTTAAAACTAGTAAAAATGGTTGTTTTATTATATTTTGTGATTCTGTATTGAAAAGAGTTAAATTGTCTAAGTTGGAAATAATATTAACTCTAGATCTTAATGATTGATTTTTATTAAGCATACAATACTAATTATAGATAAAATTAATTTTTAATTTTTATTAACTAGAGAATAATGAATTAATTATAGTTATAAGTAATATTTAGAATATTTCTTTTTTCATTAAAAATGTTTCTATTATCTATGCATTAAAAATATAAGCTAAATACATGCTAGTTTTATATATTTGTAGATTAATACATTTTAATAAACTTGGAAATAAAAATGTTCTTGGTTAAAATTAAGTACAATGTTAAAATTTTCAAGTTTTTTAAGCTATTTCTGAAATACAATGAAATAAAAATTTTGTTTTATTTATCTATATATGTATGGAACTTTAACCGTAGATTTAATATTTAAAAAGTAGGTTAGGTAAAAAAAAGTACTGGTTTACATTAAAGATACGGTTTAGGCACAGATACAGTTTGCTGTTTAGATCTTAAATTCGTTGAACACGTGGTATACTGGCTAATCACAATAATGATAAAAACTCTTATGTATACAAATCGAGTAATTTTAATCTTCTAATATGTATCAAACGATATTCAAAAATCAAAAATCATTGATGGTTAGACTATAGTAGTTTCATCAGAAAAAAAGTTGTTACATATGACCTAGAATATAGCGTATCCAGTATATAAAATATATGCTAAGAACTTTTGCAAGCGTTTTATACCGTTTAGTATACCATAAAATTAATTTTATCAACTACTATTATTAAAAAAATCATTTATTAAGAACTAAGTTTAATGAGAATCCAAACTTATACGATTTTACTTCTATTAATTTCTTCAAAATCATAAAATACAATAAAACAACACTTTTTACTCGAATAGGGACTAATGGACGTTAAAAAAAAAATAATATACATATATATAGGTATATATTTATAAGTTATAAAACCGTTGATAATTTATCTTCATAATTAATGGTATAGTATTATAATATCAAACCTTCGAATTTTATCGTTTTGGCAATAGGTAGCTTTTATATCAATATATATATTACTTATTGTTTTTTACAACTTGTAATAATTATCACACTTTATCAAACACGGTGATACACGAGACACGACAATACACATTTATAAGTGTGATAGTCGTGTACAAATTGCATTCAAGTGTAAATATAAAATGTCAATAATTAATTCAAATCACGATGGTGAAGTTTTTTTGAATGATTATTTCTGACATTAAAATTTACATATTATAATAAATATAAATAACTTATTTATTTTATTTACTGATTTATATATATATTTTTTTTTGTCTCCAGGTTCAAACGGCCACGTTCAAACGGCTACGTCCATTTGTCCTAGATTGCTTTTTACCAGATAGTTTAATATCGATTGAATAAAAGAAGATTATACAAAGGTACAGTTCCGGATCTAGAGGGGGGCAAGTGGGTATGCTTGTCCTAGGCGCTGTTGATATAAGGGCAGTCTTAAGTTTGTGAAAAAAAAAATCATGAAAATACCCCGTATTTTCACACACGTAAAGGCGCTGCATTTGTGTAACCCCAGGCGTCAAATTTTCCATATTCGGCACTGCAAAGGTACTGAATCACGCTTAACTACTTTTTACAGCACTTATATTATTGAAGGCCGACTTTGTAACGATTTTGTTTTCAAGAACACTAACAATGTATTCAGACGGTTTACTTGAGAGGATTATACAATATCGACAAGAAATTATTTCCTAGGTAATAAATATTACATTTAATCGTTGTTGCATGCGTATTAATTACTGCTGTGTCCATCGGTACCCATCGACTCAAAAAGGCCGATATTTGAAATAATGATATTCGATTATTTTAATTTCCGATAATTTCAACGTTAAACGCAGTTGAAAGCTAAAAAACTTCAATGGAATAACTTGTGGAACAAAAAGCGGTGAGGATGTGGGGGGAACGTATAATCCGTCTTCTGTTATTATATTGCGTTGCGCGCTAACAGCGGACACAATGCTATCGTGTAAAAAAACGGGTCGAGTATACATAGCCGTTGTTATCCGATCGCAGTACAGTAGAAAATAATAATATATTCATAAGACAAACCGAGCGCAATTGTAATAATATCATAGTAATAATAATAACAATAAACATCGACAGTCGCTGTAATGTATAAATATAATATATGCGTATAATATACCTGATAAATAATGCGCTTGGTACAGTGCGACTCGAAGACGGGTTGTTTCACGTGAAATAAATATCGATTTCGGTCGGGGAAAAGGGTAGCGGATAAGTTCGGTTTGGCTTTCGGCGTTCTCAACAGGATCGTATATACTGCAACGGGCGTGAGTGTATCGATCGTCAATTGATTAACAAGTCGAAAATCCAAAAACCGTATCTCGTGCAAATGTGCGTCTACCAATTTCGGGCGAGCCAAAATGAAAACTGTCAACCTTCTCGAACCGCAGTCAACACAGAACTAACTGCCTGGTAAGCGTCGTCGCGGCTTTAATATAGACGCGTGCTCTCTACCTGTACCTACCTGTACGCACGCCAACGTCGTCGTCATCGTCGTCATCGTTGTTGTTGGGGTTTTTTTCTCTCTCGTCCCCGTTCCCGCGTTCGGGTCATTATTATTATTATTACTTTTACAGATTCCACAAGATGTTCCGTGGTAACCATCTGTTAACCTTCCGTAACTTCCTAACCGAACCGCACTCGTTCACCTAGCAAAAACCGCCGTCACCGGTGCACAATGCAAGTGTACGCGTGCGGGCGCGCGCGCGCTTTCAGAGGAGACGTGTTCTGGTAATGACCGCGGTTCGATGGACCTGCGCGGAACCAGGAAACGGTTTTCCCCCCCGAGAGTTTGGTCGCGTTTCATTGACCATCGCGTACAGTGCTTAGCCTGTTCGCACCATAAACACGGTATAATAATAGCCGATGCCCTTCCGACCGACCGAATGGGACATTTCGGTTTAACGCTCAAGAGAAGGCTGAACATGCGCGCCGAAAACGGAGACCCGTCAATAAACAACAATGTACAACGTATAATAATCCTCGTAATAGTAATAATATCGACTCACGTCGCGGACACGCGACTTTGTCATCAGTTTTCCTCCCCCCCCCTTCATCATTTGGTCAGCGTCAAAAATGCACGGTGTTATAACATCAGAAAAAACGATAACGAGAGTACAAACATGGTGTCTCGTGTCAAAAATAACATAACAATATGATATACTACATTACGTATTGTTACGCATAACTTAAAGAAATCGTACGTATAAAAACATTACATTTTAATTTTTCATTACTATTACGTTTTTTTGTAAAAACTAAAAAAATTTATATTTCATGTACAATAAACACAAACAAACCATTAAACCGTCCTTGATATTGCTGTGGTGTGTAGGCACACAATGATAAATGCTTTATCGTGAAAATTTTAACCTACACATGTAATAAAAAATAATAATAAAAAAACGAGTAATTGTGGCTCCATCACCCAATTTAATTTGTTTATTTGTATAGAAAAACTTCACTTTCATAGATAGGTATCGATATCATAAGGATCTTTTCAAAATTTTGAACAGCAATCGAGCAATCGAGTATTTTGACAGAAAACGTGACATTGAACTTGACGAATTCAAGAATAAGTATATCTTTACGATTAGTTCCGAGGCTTGTACTCGTATTTCAAACATTTGCGTTCTGCCAATATAAATCACGCCTTACGATACGAGAATAATATCAAAAGAAGTTAGGACACTTGTACATTGTATATCAATCATAGACCTTAAACTAGTATATCAATAGTATATTAATAGTTATAAGACTTGGTATAAGGTTTATGATTTCAATAGACTATTGAAGTCAATTTAGTCTGACGTAACTATAGATGATATGTATAGTACTGTATACTGTATATTGTGTTTATAGACGTTAGGTTAGTGTTATAATACACTGATGATGTCGAATGAATTTCCAATACATTTTTTTATTTCGTAGCTTAAATATTATATTTCATTCCAGAATTATTTATAAATATTAAATAAATATATTTCTGCAACCCATGAAAAATTGTACATGTGTTATATTAAGCATTTCAGATAAAAATACTGTAGCAGTTTAATAGACATGAATATTAATGAAATCATTCAGATACTACGGAGTATGTTTTTGTAGAAAACATGAACAGTCTATTTTTTATTTAAATTTAATATACATGTGTTTTCCATGACTTCATAATCGTATAATTTTAGTAATTTTAGTTTATATTAAAAATATGTTTATTTTATTTGTAGAGAATTAATATATAAATTATAAATTATTATTTTTATCGTATAATTTAAAATTATTATTTAGTAAATTATAATTTAAACACATAAAACCCAATTTTTATACTTTACTCGTGCATTTAAAATATTAAAATAGTGTATATTAATTTGTTCTACGATCTTATTATACCATATATTATACATGACATTGACTATTAATGTTACTGTTAATTAAGCATATCTATTCCATTATTTTTTAAATAACACAATTTACCCTGGACTTTTTGCTGATACAGTAAAATACCTAGTATAATAAGAAATGCCGAACTTGATTATAAAAACCATAAATCACAAGATATTCATAGAAAGATTAATACCTTGAACAAAGATTTTAATCCAAACGAGAAATTACTAAGAAATAAAGATGAAACAGTAATAACGAATAGAGAGGTCATCACTAATATTTTAATATATTTATTGAAAATAATGATCTAGTTGATATACACCGTTTAGTTAGTCTAACATGGCAAACAGAAGTTTTGCCTAAGGAATGGAGAACCACGCATATATATCCCATTCATAAGAAAGGAAATTGATAACAATATTATTATAGAGCAGGGATCTTCAAACTATAGCACGTGGGTCAATTCCGGCCCGCGAACAAGTTTTAACCGACACCCAAAAGCGGTAAATAATCTAATAGTATGTGTAATATCCAAAGTCAGTATTGTGCACAAGTGTCAATTATCACCTATATCGGCTGTATCATAATTTTGACCTGCTAAGAGCTTTTGAAATTTTATATGGCCCTCGAAGTTTTAGCACTCGCATACGATGTAGTCCTGCTGGCGAAAAATCATGATCAACTCAAAAGGCAATTAAAAGATTTAAAAAAAAATATGAAATGTTTATGATTGGGGATAAATACAGAAAAAAATGGAATACGTGGTAGTCCAAAGAAAAGTACGCTTAATACTGAAAACAGTTGGCGGGAAGTTGAAGGTTATAGGTTCAGAAGAGTTTAACAATTTAAACATTTAGACGTTATATTAAGTCAACAAAACGATGTATACAGTGAAGTAAAAGCGAGAATTCATGTTAATAGTGTTACTTTGAACTTAAAAGCTTCTGCGATCTAAAATTTATCCAACAAACTTAAAAATTCAAATATTTATTGATTATTAATAAAACCAGTAGTAACTTGTGGATCAAAAACATGACTGTTACGAAGAACAAAGGAATATCCACTATTTATTTTCAAAAGAAGGGCTCAGAAAAATATATGACCCATGTAAAGATGTGAATACTTGAGAATGAAGAAACAAAAAAAAAAATAGAGAACTAAAAAATTATATCAAAACCCGACTAATGTGGAAGAACGACTCACATGGGTAGGACTAGAAAATGATTCACAAGAGAAAAGATCACTGGGATGCCGGAGATTATGATGGAAAGACAGGGAAAGAGAAGACATGGAAAGATTAAGACCAGGAGAAGATTAAAAGGTAATATAATTAAAATGAGAACACTGGAGGCAATTTTGCTGGACGATAAGATCTTGAAGGTCGAATATCACGAAGAAGAGGAAATAAAATACCTATAAATGACAACATTTTAATTGTATATAAATAATGATAATAATCGTATATATTGTATATGGTATATAAACTCAGGAGTATAATACTATAAGTTTATAAAATTAATATTCTTTTGGAATTGTAACGAAAAATTATAATATTTATGCATAATAAATTGTATAATAATGCATAAAATGTATTGTTTTAATCAATTGTATTAAATACATTATAATAACATTTTAATATTGGGCATTCGAGGCTATGTACTAAAAAATTGTTTGTCCTATAATTTGTGTCGTGTTGTTCGTCGCAATATTTTATTGCCAGGACGTGATAGTGAATGCGAAAATAATTTCGAAACAAAAATCCTTCGCTTTCGAATAAAATATTTACAAATAATTTATTAATATTCGTCCAATGTTTGTATGCTTGATGTATTAAATTAACTGTTTCTACAACTAGGTATATTAAGTATTCACTTAAGTATTCATTTAGTGAGGATCGGTGTCAAGTACATATTTTTTTTGCAATGTTACTGCAAATTGTTTAAAAAATTGTATTTATAAATTAAAAAGTCTTAAATGTTTCACCGATCTGGTGCTTTTATTTCTGTAAGTATTTATTCTTGAGTATTTATATACTTTGTACTTAACCGTCGAAAATAATTGTATACTCTATCTAGTCAAAGTTAAGGCGTTAAAATCTTTCTACATTATTTTGTACTAGAAAATCAACATTTAACTGTCTAAATTACTATATATTTTTGTATTTATCAATTGCAAATAAAGTATATATTAATTTTTTTAGTAATGTATTATAGTTAAAACGGTTTGACGTTGGGGATTCATAGACGTACTAATTAAAAAATGAAATCTTTTAAACAAATATAAGAATTATTGATATTGTCGATTATGTTTACTTAAAATATATGTTTGTTAAAAAAAACAATTATCGTACAATAACAGTATCGTACGTATTATCGTACGACTAACAGGAGATGGTCAATATTCCATCAAAAACTTCATAAGTGGTTTTATTTGTTAATTCAAGTTATGAATTGTAATTGTTACAAAATGTATTATTATTATCGTATTAAAATAATATTATAAAAATGTTATGCAATTAAAATAATATAAGGTGAGTTATTACTTATTATGCATCACTGTTCTTAATTATCATACAAGTTTGTATCGTACAAGTTGTAATAGATCATGTAATATATATTTATAAATGTTTATACTAAATAAAGTAATATAATAATTTGCAATAACATATAATTTTAAAACATATTTTATTTAATTATAAATAGGTAGTGAGATGTTTAGTTACCTATAATTTTACATTTATAGTAATTTCCTTAATTATTTTAGGTGAAAATGTTGATCATATCATGGATTATTAACATAATTGCTAATATTTTATAATCCATTCGTTACTTAGCATTATAAATTTTTTTTATGTCCATAGTTATTTTATGACCTTATAGATATTAGATTAATAAGTAATATTAATGTAATAAGATTATTGTATTTAATTATTCCAAATTCGGTATACTATAATTTAAAATGTTGTATGAATTCATGTTATTCTATTACCTATATGAATATTACATTTGTGTTTTATGATTATATAAATAAAGAATGTCATCTCGAAATTTTAGACTTTATTGACTAACAAAATATCTTGAAGCCAATTTATGAAAATATTTTTAGATCAAAAAATGATATTACGAGTATTGCATGAACAGTATCCACATACGAGTATATATCATAATAAACTATTTATACATACATACAGGTAGAAATTTGACGGAGGTTGACATATATTTATTTTATGAACTTTAATTTTATTAAATTTTATAAACATAAAGGTCTTTGTTACAGTGTTGATTTCGTCGAAAATAACAATATATAATCCTTTTTCGGCCACAATATTATTATGAGATTAGTTATAGAGTGATATTCATGATATATTTTATGGACAGGAACCGTTTAGGCCAATTTTTCTGAAATACAACCAGGTTGGGCTAAAGAATATTACTTTTACACATACCGTTTGGACCAGCATTTCCCTTCCCATTTTAACAGGCATAGAACTGTCTTTGGCCTGGTTAAAAATGTTGCTTTTTATTTTTTTCAATTTAAGTACTTTAAGTATTTATTATTTGTAAAATTACTTCGTCGAATATAATATTAAAATTTTTTTTAAAAATATGTAGAATTGTTTATTTATATTATTTATAGTCATTAATTATTAGGTGCTGTCCAATTATCATACGTCAATTCAGATATATTACAATTTTTTAATTCTTTTTTCTTTTTATTTTTCATAACTTTGTCGTATTTTTGTACTGTATCAACTTAATATACAGATATATATTAAATATCTAATGAATACTATCAAAAAATAGTATGTACTTATATATTTAATTGGATAACCATGGGTTTTTGGCCCGTTTTAAATTATAATCACTACATATTACCCTGTATTATTTACCTATTACCTACCTTTTAAATTACGTCGTACAAAAATACAACAAATTAGTTTATTTTTTGCCAATACAAAATTAATTCAAACAGGTTGCAGTTTTATTATTAGCCCAAACGTTCCTAATCTACAAGTGTTCACCCACAGAGTATGTGGTGCCTGGTGCGACCACAGTGCTCCCTCCCCATATGGTCGACACTGTATGTATATAATACTATTTATTAGTCAGGTATAGATAGAAATAATTTTTATTTAATATAAACCATAAAGAATTTTAGGAATCTATAAATATATATTTAGATGAAAACAAAATACATAATACTTAATATTATTAAAAAAATAAGAAAAATATTTATATTTATTTGTTATTAGTAGTCACTAATTGCATCTAAATTTTAGATTTTATGTAAATATATATTATACTTTGTGGTTTTTTCCTAATTGTGACTCATTCGCAGAAATTATCTTATTTATGCGTACAAGAATGTCAAAAATATTCATGTTAATTTATATACATAATCTTGTATATTAATTAAATACATGTATAAATTTACATTTCATGTAACGTACACATTTTTGTTTTACATTTTTATTTTAATTATTAATAAAAATTTAAGCTATACACTCATATATTATTATGTAAGAAAAATCATGTAAAATCAATTTTTAATATGGTATATGCTTCTCTTTGTTATGTTAATATAAATATTCCTCTGGAATTCATAATCACATGTAATGGAATTTTTTTTTTTTTTTTGAAAACTATATTCTTTGAGCTGATTTGATTATATTATTTCCATCTCTTATTTTAATTAAATGAACTAACACAATTCAAAATTGTTATGATACGATTTCATTGTTAAGTAAACGTTCGAAAGCGATTTATATCATTCGCGATAACCTTTATTGAATTCGTTTGATCTGTTTTATCTGCATAATATAAAGAAGATATTGAACTAAACTCAAATATACATGTATAATTTAAGTGAATGTTATATTTTTAATAAATGTAACACGGACCTATAAATCGTTTTTTAACTTAAATAATACTTAATAATATCTAAAATTTGAAAGTATGTTTATTATTTCGTTGAAACATACTTTCAAATTTTAGATAATACTGGCATTATACCATACAACTATGTTTTTATCCAAATTCTTAGATGTTAATTAATCGTGTATATAGTTAAATATCACGTATTCATCAATTCAATATATGTCTGTAAGATTAAAATAAAAAAAAAACGTATCGTACATTATTTTAGACATGAATCACATAAAGAAGAAATAGAGTAATTCAGTCTTCCTATATACTACAGTTTTAAAACTTTATACATCCTTTTTTAAAACAAATTTAAATGATTATCTTTTCGCGTATATAAAATGTATAAGGTTAACGGCTTCAAGTAATATTCAGTCGGTGGTTATAAAAATATGTATACATCCTTGTAGTTCAATATCTATACTCATCCTACTATATCATTGCATTACTAAAAAAAGTTAAACTATTAAAACGCAAGTCTAAGAAAATATATTGTTAATTAATCAAGGATTTTTCTGCAAATACTATAAGGCAAGTAGATATATACTTATTAGGTATAAAATGTAAAGTTGGGTGTATATCTAATAACTATAATACAGAAATGTTGACATTTTCATTAATTCACTTATCTATGCAATAATAATATAATATCATTTGTACACTAAGTAAATATTATACTATTACTTTATAGAATTTATTATTGTAGATGAGTATTATTGAAGATATCTCTCTCATTAATGACGTTAAGATTATTTCAATGTTTTATTTTTATTGAAACACTGCAATTGTTTTTTTTTTTTAGTAATTCGATAATTGATAATGGAAATATGTTTTTTATGATTTTGTTTTCGATTAATTAATTACGTAGTTATTATTATGTAGGGAAACTTTAATTTTCATTTTAATGTTAATAAGTTAAATATTGTTGTTTGTGGTGTACTTTATGTAAATTAATAAATATTACTTCATATAATCTTTGTAATTAGATGACTTTTATAAATAAATCAGTTAATTTTAAAGTCTTTTAACTATACATTTTTGATAATCTGTGGATACATATTATTGGTGTGATTATTGAAACAATCGGATATTTTCATTTATCAAAATATTACTTCAACGTATTATTTATACAAAAAATGACTTATGAAAGTGGTAATTACTTTATGAGAGTTGGGATTTGTGACTTTATATGTATTACTATGTTCTGAACAGTTGTATGCACTATACATGCATACTGTACGAGTATTATACTGTTGTAAAATGTTATATAATGTACACTGTATGAAAAATATCAAAATTTTTTTTACAAATTAATCATCGGAAATTCAGAAGTATATCGGCTTGTTAACTATATTAAAAAGTAAATTTATGATAAAATAACTTTGTCTCTAGCAAATGTTATATACAAATAAAACCGAACGAATGACTAGCGAAATGGTTTGAACAAGAAAATGGCAGACCATTTTTATTCTTCACTTGAGTAATATGCCCATTGTACATATATGATTTATAGGCACGCATATATGCATGCATAGCTGGGTATATTGTATAGTTTGACTGTGGGATATCGTATACACGATGCATTACGAGTGGCCGAGATAGGTTATGGGTACACTTTTGTATTGTCAGCATAGATACCTATAGCTATTATTTAGCGTTCTGCGTATTATGTCGAGTGAAATCGATTGAACAGAAATTTAAATTAATTAATGAATAAAATAATGTTATACTGTTTTATACTTATAACTGGCAGTATGCCTTACCTTGACGCTTGAATGATGGGCAAACACGCTTTTATTTCAAATCGGTAACAGATACCAGCTGGTTGTACGCCTAATGTTTTGGCAAAAAGATGCTATCTCAATATTCGCGGAATCTTTATACTTATAATTTATAAATATGTGCATGGTTATGTAACGATCAATATCACTTACGTGCCAGTTATTACTTATTTATTTAAACATTTAATTTTTGTATTGGTTTATAAATTATTTTTATTACTAATATCTTTTACTTACGATAGGTCAAAAACAAAGCAGTAGGTACATCGAAGTTCATATGTTAATCCATAAAGGTATGATTTTGTTAATATTCATAAACGTATGTATAAAAAAATAAATTGATATCTTACTGTTATATATTATATATAGCACGTACATTAAACTGTAATAAATATAACTCGTAATTATTCTGTACAACACGATATAATTATTTAAATATACCTATATGAATTAGGTGCTATTCATGTGTACGAATAATAGTGTCCTTAATCGAGAGAGTATACTGAAAAGCTTAAATTGATATTTAGCTTAAATTATAATAATTGTATTGATTTTTTTTTTCGTTATTATAACTTATACATAAATTAAAAATGCTCTTAAATAAAATATATTTATAGAATATGTCATGTTTTTATTTAACGTTCCAAAAAGTTTACCATTTCTATGTTATTATTTTTAATTTCTTAAAAATTAAATTACTTATATTTATGTTTAATACATATAAATATATGCTATATCTACATATATTCAGACATGAAATATGAATAGTTTAATAAACATTAGACATTAATTAATTTTATTGTTTTACTGTAACTAATTATGTGCTTTACAACTATTTTCAAATTATGTCATTGTAAACATACTTTTTCAAATTTGTATAAGCTATTTTAAGTTGTTATATCAATTCCAATAAGTTCTGCCTCAAATCTGCATGTGAACACGCATATTTTTCTACAAGGCGCATGGAAAAATATCAATATGTTAAATTTTTTATTTTAAATATTGTGAAAGACTCAGAGACGGAACTAAGAATTTTTACACTCGGAAAAAATGTTAAAATTACGGCCTATCATAGACCAAGAATCAAGTACTCTTCCCTACAATTTTTTTTTCTAATAATTAACTTATAATCATACATTTTAAGTTATAAAAACATTATCAGGAAGAAAGTTAAAAATATCACACTATTAGTCAATAATAGATAATGTACTACAAACTTTATACTCCTTAAAATGTTACGTCCGGGGATGAATCCTCGTTTTCCTTTCCCTAGTTCCAGTACTATAAAAACTTATATAGTTATAATAATTTATAATCAACTACATATGCTAAAGTATTAACGAGTATAAAACGATATCAAAAAATTTAATTAATAATTCAAGACAAAACACAATTGAACTATTAACACTAGCATTTTCTGGAATTTCAACCATAGGTATTGAAAATTATAAATTTAGGGTATCATTATAAATACAAGGTCGTATCCAGGGGTGGATAGGTCCATAGGGAAAAAGGGATTTTCCCTGTGGGCCCTCGCCCCATATTATGTCGGTGGCCCCTCGATACCATTAATTTTTTTATGAAAATTTATTTATTTTTTTTATAGTTAAACTATTTAAATTAAATTAGGATAAGTAAATATAATACATTTTTTAAAAGCAAATTTTTTTTTTCATTTTGATGGCCCCATTAAAATATTTCCCTGTAACAAAAAAACTACCTATCCACCTCCGGTTGTGTCACGTTCATTATCGAATTTTGATAGCTGGAAACGATTCAATTGACTTTATATATTAAACCCGATGATGAATTTTTAATTCGAAGTTGGTCGTACTTTAGAAATATTATAATACTCCAGGTTGAACATAAATTTATTTCTATATATAAACTGTTTTTTTATTTAAATATTAATTTACGAGTATTAATAAGCATTAAATAATTTTTTATTTTTATTTGACTTTTTTATTATTTTATTTACATATTTTAATTTATTTTAATTTTATTAAATATGCATTATTGTGTTTTATAATATCACAGAGCTTATATGCAGACTTCATAACTATTAATATGTTTATAATTATATATATATATATATCAGAGTTTATTATTACTTAACATTTAAACCTATACTGTAAGTCTGCAAATCAATAACTAACAAATAATTATAATTATTTATCTTTCATGGAACCTGTTTTTTAAATATTTTATTTATGGCACAAGTGCTAAGCTTATGTTCCTTTCATTAAAGTGTTGTTTTTATTGTTTCATGGAGACAATAGCATATACAGAATGCAAAATTTATAGTTAATCACGTCTTACGTGATATTTTCTATTTGTAGTACTCGGTGTAACCGTATACAATATCGGAATAGCTACAGTTATATTATACCAGTGCTAATGGCTTTGAAAATAGATGACTATAATATATAGTAATATGAATTATGATTATGTTTATAAGTTATAATTAAATATCGCTTAGAACGTTAAAATATTTAGAGATATTTCTGTAGGTCTCTGCCACGAATATTTCCAACGGTTTGGAATTAATTCTCAAATTATTTAATAGAAATTATTATAACGTAATGTATATAACAATATGTTTTTTTACTAACTATTAAAATATCTTATTATTAATAGCATTGATTTTATAATAAATTTATTATTAAAATATTAAATTTAGTAATAGGAATCTATAATACATTGCTGCTTGTTTTCATAAATTTTAATGGAATTAATTTAAAACTGTTTATAATCGAATATAAATAAGTTACATAAATTAATAAACGAATCCATCCCTTTTAATTGAAATTTACTTAAATTCTATAAAAAAAAACTAGCTATGAATTTAACAGAATAAAAAATAAAAAACCAAAAACCATTATTTTATTCATTGAAAAACATTAATTTTAAACAAAAACCATTATCAACAAATTATACATGTTTTCAAGAAAACAAAAAAAACATAATTTATTGAGTGATTTAGATAGCTTAATATGTAAATACTTAAAGCATTTAAAGCTTTAAAATTGTACATTTGACTATATAAATTCCAGATAAATATTTTCATAGTAATTATTTTTTTTAAAATTTAGATATAGTCCATTTTGTAGCAAAATTAATAACATAGTATATCCATATTTGATTTTACTTTATCATATTTAGCTATGACAATATAGTAGTACAGTTTCAAAGTTTGATATTCATATATCCCTATATCCTATAACAAATTTAGTAATGAAATTGATAATTATTAATTATTATTACGATTAATGCTATTTATAATCTATAATTAAAATTGTATTTATATTTATATAGTACTTTAAAAATATTTAAGAATACGTAACACCATTATATTTTTAATCCTTTTAAATATATTTTGTAATTTCTTATAATATTTTCTCAATATAACAAACAAATATTTTTCAACTCGAAGATAGTAATCTCAATAGTATAAACTAATATAAAATTTTTACTTAAGATTTTTAATAATAAAAAATAATTAGTACGTCATATTAATAATAATCATATTCATAATTTTTTTTTTTTTACAGATTTTAGTATAAAATTTTGAATACACTTATACTTTAACCTTAAACTTAAACATTTTAAACTTTTAAATCATTTTAAATCACTGGTATTACTGATGTTTTCAAACGTGTTTGATGCAAATTTACAAAATTACCTGCAGCTTATATTAACCAGCCTTTATATATTTACAAATATTGTATTTTATAACTAAGAGGTTATGATTAATAGTACATAAAACAAATCAATAGTTATCTACCTGTACATTAAATATAGTCGGGCTAAAAATATATTCTTTTATATGATATTAAATAAAAACACATTGTTTGTATATGTAAAAATTATTACAGATTAGCAGTTACATTTAAGATGAGCACGTGCATTGGCTTTAGAGTACTTAGTATAATAATTTATCTGAATTGTTTTAAAAATGTTTTATCAATTTTTTTTGAATTAACTTGCTTTTTATTAAATTATCTATTTGTTTTAAGTAAAATGAAACAATAATTATGATGAAAGAATAACTATAAATAACTCATAAAAGAATTCACAAATAAATCACGAAACTACTTAATATTTCTACATTGTAACAATTTTCCAATATTTTATCCGTTTTCATGATACTACAAAATCCAATTAAATCCATTTAAATATCTATATAAGCAAAAAAAAAAATTTCTGAATATGTACATGGTACATTCTGAAATAATTTAAACCACTCCTCTATTAGTTGAAAGTCATTACTAATAATTCATAATCTGAAAGAAATTGTATACGAAACTCGAAAGAATACTTCAAATAAAATTACATCAATCTAATTTAAATTAGATTTTTTTTTTTAATTTCATCATACCTCCGTGTTAAATGTTCGTTGCATTGCAACGCAGGACAATTATTTTTATCATAAAATATAATATAAATGTCAATAACATTTCGATCGTAATAAATTGACATCGTGAATTATCTTATACAGGCTGTAGTGCTGGAGAAACATTTTTTTTTACCAAGAAAACCTTTGATTCCGTCTGACTGCCACTTTCAAATGGCTACAGTTTCCTGTCAAGGTCTGTTTTGCTATTACAATTAACATAGCGCAAGAGCAGTTTTAAAATCGAAAATGACAGCAGTAAATTTAAGAAATGATTGTTTTTCCCGTTGCCAATTAGCTACCTGATCACGTGTAAGCTCTCCTGATAATCTGGGAGAACTGCTGTTTGAAGGTAAAACCAAAAATATTGTATACAAGGAGGTATTTTTTTAAAAAAAAAAGCATAAAAATTGATTAAGCATAACAATTATTTTGCTCTCAACAATGTTACTTATAATATTCTAAAATAATATTTTAAATATGAAAATAAAAACAAGAAAATACATTCGAGTAAATCCGGATTAAGTTATTAATAATTATTATATACTTACTTATGAAAAAATGTTTAAATATATTAGATTTTTGTGCACATGCTTATCTTATAATGTTTTAATAATTATACTTATTAAATTATTACGCATAGGATATCAATTATATTATAACTTTATAATATTAATATCCATTCATAAATAATATTCATTGTGTAAATGTTTTTAAATTTATTTTGTTTTGTACGTATATAATTAAAAGTAAAACAACTTTAAAACTATAATTGACACTCAACAATTATATTTTAGATATAAAGATCTATTTTTGAAAAAAAAAAATGTAATACGTTATAAAGCTTTTCGAATAATAGATAAAATTAGTTCACACATTAAAACAGATCACCTTGTAGAAACGTAGACGTATTCCATTTTGATAATTATGAGTTCAACTGTACAAATAGGTATAACTCATTTAACATTGTTCATAAATAATAATCTTATTAAACCATATCTAATCTTAAAATATGCGAGTATTGAAAAAATATATACTAAGAAGGTAATAAACCATTTAGTATAAATTAATTAATAGTTATAACGCATAATCATTTGAACTTTTCTAATCATATAGGTTTTACAGTTTTAAAAGATTAAACTGTCAAAATTCTATAACTTTTATCTACGATTTATCTCGTACTTTAGCTATTAACATATATCTTAAGATTTTGAATTATTTATTTAATATAAATTTCAACAAATATATCCTACTCAAAAAGGTGAATCGTGGTCAGCTGGTTCAACGGTTTATCAAAGCTTTTCAACCTTTTGGAAATCACCAATAAATTATAGATTTCATGAAATTCACATGCACTAATGATGATACGAGGATGATTCGCGTTGTTGTGTAAAGGAAGATTTTTTAAACGATCTAAATGTGTTGTGTCCGAATAAATTCGTAATCCCAATTAGGTATATTTTAAGTCTATTATTTGAAATTAACTATCAATTGTTCAAATTTAGAGAAGCAAGATTTTTTTTTATTAAAAATAAGTCTTTCGTATCATAGGTCATTAGCCTAACGTAATTTAGATTAAAAAAAATATAAATTAAAAGTACATAAATAACAAATTGTAATGTGGTTTTAGTGAGATTTTTTTCACTGTTAGATTTTATTTATGAGATAAATTTTAATAAAAATATAATGAATTTGATATTATTTTCGTTGAGGGCTTCTTCCATATACGGTGGTACAGAGAGGTTGTTTCTTATGTTCCGATGCTTTAAGCAATTTTGGATGATAAGAGGAAGATTATAAAAATATGAAATAACCGAATTGCTGACATGTAGTATAACATGTTCAAAGGTACTTAAACATTTTTATAAATGGCATACCTTTTATTAAAATTTTTCCAGAAATGTCTATCTTTACCAAACCCAATGGTAGAAATTAGTCACTGAATTGATGCAAATTGTGAATTATTGGGGCCGAGCTGTAGTAATGTGAAAACATCATCCGTTTGGTTCTCGACTCAAACAGAAAATAAAAAAAAAGATTGTGAATTATTATTTATAAAAATGTCAAGTATAACTATTCACATGTCAATTGATGTACAAGTAAAGATTTCGTGTTAACTCCAATGCGAATATAAAATATATTGATTTATTTTCTTACTTATGAAAATAATATTAAATATTAGTTCGAAATAAGATAAATTTATATAAATATCATAATTCGGAAAAATTAATTTCCAAAGTAAAACTTAAAATTTAATTTAAAATGTTCATTGATTGAATACAGATAAAATAAGAGAATAGTTAAAAGTATAACTTTTAAA
>NW_020273107.1:711980-719576 GCF_003268045.1 Sipha flava
TCAACAAATATATCCTACTCAAAAAGGTGAATCGTGGTCAGCTGGTTCAACGGTTTATCAAAGCTTTTCAACCTTTTGGAAATCACCAATAAATTATAGATTTCATGAAATTCACATGCACTAATGATGATACGAGGATGATTCGCGTTGTTGTGTAAAGGAAGATTTTTTAAACGATCTAAATGTGTTGTGTCCGAATAAATTCGTAATCCCAATTAGGTATATTTTAAGTCTATTATTTGAAATTAACTATCAATTGTTCAAATTTAGAGAAGCAAGATTTTTTTTTATTAAAAATAAGTCTTTCGTATCATAGGTCATTAGCCTAACGTAATTTAGATTAAAAAAAATATAAATTAAAAGTACATAAATAACAAATTGTAATGTGGTTTTAGTGAGATTTTTTTCACTGTTAGATTTTATTTATGAGATAAATTTTAATAAAAATATAATGAATTTGATATTATTTTCGTTGAGGGCTTCTTCCATATACGGTGGTACAGAGAGGTTGTTTCTTATGTTCCGATGCTTTAAGCAATTTTGGATGATAGGAGGAAGATTATAAAAATATGAAATAACCGAATTGCTGACATGTAGTATAACATGTTCAAAGGTACTTAAACATTTTTATAAATGGCATACCTTTTATTAAAATTTTTCCAGAAATGTCTATCTTTACCAAACCCAATGGTAGAAATTAGTCACTGAATTGATGCAAATTGTGAATTATTGGGGCCGAGCTGTAGTAATGTGAAAACATCATCCGTTTGGTTCTCGACTCAAACAGAAAATAAAAAAAAAGATTGTGAATTATTATTTATAAAAATGTCAAGTATAACTATTCACATGTCAATTGATGTACAAGTAAAGATTTCGTGTTAACTCCAATGCGAATATAAAATATATTGATTTATTTTCTTACTTATGAAAATAATATTAAATATTAGTTCGAAATAAGATAAATTTATATAAATATCATAATTCGGAAAAATTAATTTCCAAAGTAAAACTTAAAATTTAATTTAAAATGTTCATTGATTGAATACAGATAAAATAAGAGAATAGTTAAAAGTATAACTTTTAAAGTTATTTTAAAAACTATGGGTATAACTGGTCTAATAGCTTATAATAATATTTATTGATCTATGATAAAATTATTAAAAGTATAAGCTAAATACTGAAACTGGAATGATGGACAGTTTGGATAATTATGTAAATAATTATTTGTTTTATTAATAATTGTATAGTGTAATCATTGGCATAACTATCATTATACTATAACACAAATAATAATTAAGAGTTTTATTTCTGAACGTTATGTCACAATATATAAAGTTTATTTAGGCTACAAATTATACCACTATGTCTATATTATCGATGTATTTATGTGGGATGTACTAACATAACTAATACATAACAACTAATTGATGATTATTACAAACTAAAATTTAAATTTAAATATCGTTATGAAATGTATACTAAGAACGTAAGTAAAAGAAAATCGAAAATCTCAAGAGCCAAAATGGTCTATACATTTGTTCCAATTATCGTGGTAATACATATTACTATTTTTATGATTATTTGTTGTACTTATTTTCTTTTTGTAGAGCAATTTTATAATTTAAACAAAATTGTTCGTACATTTTACAATGTTAGTCTTACAAATTAAATATTTTTATTCTCTATATCCCTAATGTTATTTGTTTAAGATCTAAAGAGAAAGGAACAATTCACATTTTTTAAAATGTTAATCTAACTAAAAAATTATAGATCTATCAGAAAAAACTCCTATACATGGTGTAAATGATAAAAACATATTTAATGTAAAATCATTCGTCTTAGTTAGGGGATAGTTATTATTGTGTTTCAATATATTTAAAGTCCATTGTTATAGTTACCTATCAGATATGAGCTAATATTTTGTAAAAGCAACTGAATAGCTTGTAATTTTAAATATTTTACATTTCAAAACTCCATTCAAAAACATGAATATCGAATAAAACGTTTAACCAAATATTTTTGATCATATTAAAAATATTTTAAATTTGCTTATATTTATTTGTACTTCTTTTTAAGTACTTTGATTTCAAGTTTAATACTTCATTAAAATATTATTTTTATCATATTTCAACTATAATATATATAGCTTGATAGCAGTAGATATATAAATTTTATGTAAACGACGAAATTTACGGTTTTAGGAAAATTTTATTTCTTATAAAAAAATTTGTATTTTTTCTTAAGACATTTAAATTGTAGGACAAGGTTAATTTAACTTTATCTGAAGTGTTTCGAATATCTTAACTAACAATTTATTTTTTTATGAGCACTTAAAATATGTAAAAACCATACAGCAATAACCGAGTCACGCTCAAAATCATTATTTGAATACAATAATTTATTTTTGCTTTCCAATATACATCTTCTTAATGTGCAAAAACTAGCGAAAACTTATATTTCTGTTTAATCAACATAAGAATAATAATATTCTAACAATTATTATGTCTTAGATGTTAAGTATAGAGTTTTTTTCATATTATGGCAGTACAAAATAGTGCATAACATATTTTAACAAATCTAATTTTTTTAAATTTATTTTAATAGGTAATTCTTATGTATATAGTAAAAGAATTCACAGTTAGTTGTATTATTATATTAAAAATTGCATTTATGACACTGGACACATATATAATAATACTATAAATACTACATTGGTAAACATGTTGACGCATAATATAGTACTTGTACTTTGTTTTTATTAACAGTGAAGTACCATAGTATAAATATTAAAAAATATTGCATGCATAAGTATTTTATTTTTATGAAAAATATCTGTATAACTATACCTATAGTAAATAGTAACTGAATAATAAAAACAATTTCAATTTTTACCTGCGTATTGCTTACAATGATTGGCGAAACAGGCGTTCTTTTTCTGCTGTTGTCTTACAACGATGTATATAAATTTAGATTTTAACGTTTGCCTCTCAAATCGAAAAGGAAAACTCAATTTCCCGATGGTTAAAATGTATAATTAATAGAAATATAAATTTTAAAATTATTTTATTAAAAATGTACTATAAATACAGTACTATAATCTACACACCAAATTGTTGGTACTATTATGATATTTGTATTGATTCAAATCGTATGTACAACTAAAGTTGATTTTTTTTTTTTTTTGTTGCTTCTATGCTACAAGAACTTACACAAATTATGTTCTATGAACTATGGTTAATCGATTAAAGAAAAAAAAAAATCAATAAAGATTTGATTGTGATAATGAGGTTGAGGTACCTAATTGTTGTAATAATCTGAAAAATCAAAACAATCACGTGAAAGGGAAATAAAAATGATTGTAAACAATTTATATCATATATTATTAGACCTTATGAGTGTAATACAAAATTAAATAAATTTCCATAGAAATACAATGCACTAGATCAAATATTATATTGTATAGCGTAATGAATAACTTATTTTGTAACCTTAAATAAATAATATTATGACTATTATTATTATTATTATACTATGTATTGTGTTTGGCATGTTTCAATAGTACATTTTCCATTCAAAGAGGGAAAACAAAGCCTCGGGTTACCTGAAAAATTATCCTAATATATACAGGTATATATAAGTTTATAATTTTATGTTTACGTAATCATATTAATCTATAATTTTTTTTCTAATTATGCAATTTGCACATTGTGATGAAAACAGCCATGCTTTGTATATATATTATTTCATTAATAATAAATCAATAAATAATTAATTAAACGTGGCCTCTTACCAGAGCCAACGGTCACCAATGCAATGACAAAGACGTCTTACAACAACTCCCACTACTTTAGTTGATAATGTTTTACAAGTGCACCGTGGTGATGGAAAGAAATCTCTTGTTAACGTGGATTCTTGTATGATTTTAAATTTAAATTCTAAGTGAAATAAATAAATATTTTCTATCTTTATATTTTATAGCAGTACACATATGATATTGATAACTTAAAAACTTAAAAAAATAACGTCCTTAAAATTACTTTACGCTTAAAAACTACAAAAAAGTGCCTACCGTAAAAAATATTCAAGTTTAAGAATTTTAATTTACATATGTATATAACGATGTCCGTAGAAAGATTGTACCAGTTTTAATCAATTGAATGATTATACAAAATATATTTAATTTTATGAACAGCCATTTAATTGTCATATTACTAATGGTAACACTTTTGCGGCTTCTCGATCTTGAACAAAACACGCACCGGCTTTTATGTGGTCCATCACGCCTCTGATAAAATATGTTATCGTCAAATGTTACATATTATAAAAACCACGATCGCCTTTGGACGACATTGTCTCTTTCGTTTCTATACCGTTGTCAGACCTAGACCTACACAGGCAGATTTACGCCATAGGTTAATAAGATTACAACAACCAGGCACGTACAGGCTCTGACTTCGATCAGAACACTAGATATCGCAAATTAATGCAGTAAGTCAATAAACCCTATGTCAAAGGCCGTAGCGAGAGTCAACGCCTATATTATCGACATTTTCTCATCATATTTTCAAAAATAAAAACCATAATACATGCACTTTAATAAAGTAAATTTGTAAGTTTTGATACAAAACATGCTGTCGTAACTTAACTGTTGTAACACCGAACAAAGATTCTTACCTTATAATCCATTTTACACTATACCACATATACCACACTTATTATAAAAACAATTAATGATTAATTTCATTACAACTTTCAAGTGATTTTTGTGCGGATTTATTTATATTATATTGCATTATGTATAGTCTTGTTGGTCCGGGCCGAAGTTTGTAATTACAAAGTATTTACATAAGTCATTGGTTGTATTAATATCCGTGTTTGGCGATTGTTATATTTCTGTTGCAGAAATTTTCGCGTTACATTTTTAAATCTTTCATACTTATAAAATGATTTCGTTGTTTATACGAAATCAGGAGTTGCACATATATCAACCCACATGGCATTCTATATACTTTTCATATATTATGTATATACTTTTTAGAATTTATATATTTCCTATGTATATCCGACAATATGCTGAAGACTTTAGAAGAATATAATTAGTATATCACTATGTCTTGTTTCAGATGAAATATGAATATGCTCATATAATCTATGAGCATATTCTTTAGATATCTAAAAAAATGTTCGCAAGATACTCATGGAATGTATTAAATTCATTTAATAAATGCCTAGTACGCTTGAAGAATATCTTATTAATATATATTGCTATGTGGGAATTACTCAAGAATTATAGTGATGTGAATTAAACGTTATATTTAATATTTAAATACTCGTACTATAAGTTATAAAGGAATGTTGATTAGTTGGTTGCTAAGAAAAAAAATACAAAATTACGGATAAACAAATTACATTCAGTTCTGAGTGAGACAAATAGGGGTTGAAGCTAAAGTGCTACATCCGAAAAACGATTATTGGCGGAACTTACGATTTATTATGATTTATAAAATTTTAAGAGCTCATAAAAAATTATCTACCTAAGATTATTATGATTTTAGGACATTTAATTTAATTTAGGGTAATTATAACAAAAACGATTTTTATAACGTAGGTATATAATTGAAAATGTATACAGATTATAGACCCCGGATTGCTGGTTAGTTGGCACGAAGTCATTTCTCACAATACTTACCTGTTGAACCACTAACCAATACAATTTCATCTCATTTTTTTATCGTATTAACAAATATCATCTAAGGAAAAATATTAATAATATAAAGGATAATAAAGAAAGGGAAAACATTAAAACGAATTATTATTATACTTGTATATATTTTACATATTCTTATACTAGGTATGTAATATTTATATTATGTAAATATATATGTGTAATTTCTATAATATTAATAATATGGACTTAATTTTTGTACACACAGAAAAAAATTCTCAAAAAAAAGTAAGCACGGGAATCAAAAAGAAAGAAATGCCCTGGATTCTATGATAGTTGATTATAATAATATTATTTATGACTGAAAAAATTTTGCAATAACAATGATTTATAATGTAATAGTTTTCATTTTTTAATAATATCTAGTTGGAATACACAGGTTTAACAATTTAAAGATTTAATTTAAACTAGGATTTAAATTTTAAATTTAAATCTATTTTAGATAGAACTATTTATCAAAAGATTATAACAATTATAAAACTAGTTCCTACACATATATTAAGTGTTATTTATTACAAAAAGTACTTAAAAGTACTGTGTATAGGTGAAAGAGTAACTTGTGAAATTTTGGTCGTAAACCGTGATCAAGTATCTAATTTAATTCGTAATTTGTATTGTCTGAAGCACCAGTGGCGTAATTTCAGTTCTTTCTGGGGTAGGGCATTACGCATGTGCTTATTGAATTTCCGATTCGGCGACTCATTTTACCAAAGTGCCGATTAACGTAGGAGAGAGTGACGTAAAGCCAGTCCAAAAATATAATGATTTGTACTTAGCATGTAAGTACAATTATAGTATACGTCTTATTTTTTTGATTACCAACATGTTAATGGGTTTATAAAATACGTATTTATATTTTGATGATATGCCGACTTTGGAATATCTTAACTCTAGACCAGGGAACGGCAAGTAATGTCTATCGGATTCCAGAAGATTAAAATAATAAATTAATGGGATTCCAGGGGAAAATATGATATTTTTGTGAGACAACTGTAATCTGAGTCAAAAATTATTAAATAATATTGCTTAAAACACAACTTTTTTCATTAATCATTATGAGAATGTTATTGATGCATAAGATAAATAATGTATGATATATTGACGCAGTCCAGTTATCTTTCTTCCGCAATCTCCCAGTGGCCAACCGCTGTTCTAGACTGTGACAAACGCATGATTTGCCTCTCCACCCCAGGGGCGGATCTAGAGGAGGGCGAATGGGGCTATCGCCCCCCTCCCCGTTCCCGTAGCAGACTTTAGTTTTTGACGTAATTACTTCAAGAATAAATCGGGAAATCTTAAACTATTTTTTTTTATACCAAACTTATGCTGATGCTATATTATCACTTATATTTATTACATGGTGATATACTGATATTACAGTTATATACTATGATGTTAAATATTCGTAACCAAGTTTTGTGTTTGTAGGTGTTTCCCATAGATAATATAAGAATTATATCTTATATTATTTATGGTGTTTCCAAAACATGATAACTGATAACGACCAACGTAAAAATCGTTCGGTACCTCCATAATCAACAAATTTGTAATTATAAACTCTATTGTTATGAGACATATTGGAATAACTAAAAAAATTATTATTATTATTTTTTTTATGTTTTTTTTTTTAAATAACCTATATCAAAATTAATATTTTTAATTTTATCTATATAAATATCTATATCATGTGTGTCTGTTAAAAATCTCCCCTCCCCCCGTTATCTTGGTCTGGATCCGTCCCTGCACCATCCTACCTAAATGACGCCATTGCAAAGCACGAATGTTTTAATCTATACGACAGAGTATAAATAAAAAGAAATTAATCATATTTTTAATTTTATCTATATAAATATCTATATCATGTGTGTCTG
>NW_020273107.1:719586-781613 GCF_003268045.1 Sipha flava
AACGCATGATTTGCCTCTCCACCCCAGGGGCGGATCTAGAGGAGGGCGAATGGGGCTATCGCCCCCCTCCCCGTTCCCGTAGCAGACTTTAGTTTTTGACGTAATTACTTCAAGAATAAATCGGGAAATCTTAAACT
Organism: Sipha flava; assembly: GCF_003268045.1. Lineage (NCBI taxonomy): Eukaryota > Metazoa > Arthropoda > Insecta > Hemiptera > Aphididae > Sipha > Sipha flava. The sequence goes on from NW_020273107.1 coordinate 719,724, forward strand.
ATTTTTTTTTATACCAAACTTATGCTGATGCTATATTATCACTTATATTTATTACATGGTGATATACTGATATTACAGTTATATACTATGATGTTAAATATTCGTAACCAAGTTTTGTGTTTGTAGGTGTTTCCCATAGATAATATAAGAATTATATCTTATATTATTTATGGTGTTTCCAAAACATGATAACTGATAACGACCAACGTAAAAATCGTTCGGTACCTCCATAATCAACAAATTTGTAATTATAAACTCTATTGTTATGAGACATATTGGAATAACTAAAAAAATTATTATTATTATTTTTTTTATGTTTTTTTTTTTAAATAACCTATATCAAAATTAATATTTTTAATTTTATCTATATAAATATCTATATCATGTGTGTCTGTTAAAAATCTCCCCTCCCCCCGTTATCTTGGTCTGGATCCGTCCCTGCATCATCCTACCTAAATGACGCCACTGCAAAGCACGAATGTTTTAATCTATACGACAGAGTATAAATAAAGAGAAATTAATCATATTTATCCAAAGTACGTATAAAAGCACACATAAAGTTGGTTTAGTCGTTTATGCGTTGCAAACGTAGAGCAGTGCTTGATAATTATTATTGTTCCAAAAACATTTCGGTCAGCGCCCCCATAAGTGAAACATGTTTATCAGTAAGTCCAATACAAAGTGTATCAATACACCTTGTTCCAATAATAATCATCCGAGATAAGAACGAGCCAAGTTCGCGAGCAACCAGTGGTGATAAGAAAAAATCTTAACCCACAGAGATACGTGTTATCACGTAGACGGTCTTATCGTTCAACGCACTCGGCCGCAGTTGTGCATTGCATTTCGTAACATTTGAAACTTGATAAAAATAGTATTTTAATGCAATATAATTATTTATAATTTGCAGGAAAAAAATCGTTGTAGCTAATCGATTAGGCACTCGCCGTCTCGTCACGTAGCCGTTTTCGTAGGTAAATAAACTATTTATTTCGTTACTGTTAGTGTGGAATACGATCGTTCATGCTAATATAATACGATAAATTCAGTATCCGGTAAGTAATATATTGTGTACCTACGTCAACCGTCATTGTAAAAATATTTCAGTAATGATGTGCTGCTGTTATCATCCATGTGTGTTGCGCACTGAAAAGCATAAATTCATTACACTGAATAACACTGTATCATAATCTCTGTTAATCCCGAACAAGTCGTGTACTTGGTTTTGTGTTTTATGGTTATCTGTGCGCTATGATAACCGGTGTTGTCGTGTTGATAACAACAGTTTTACATTTTTAAAATTCTTGGTTGTAGAAGTCACTGATAAATTATTGTTAAATATAAATTAATCCAGTGGCGCCGAACTCTATGCTTAAGTCAGGCCGCAGCCGATCTGTGGTTTGCATTTTGCAGTATTCTGACATAACGATTATTTTCTTGAGAAATGCCGGATGAATGGTATGGAAATGTTCAAATGTAAATTGCCCAAATTAAAACACATAATAAAATATTTTGCGGAACGTTATGGTACAGTCTGTCGGTACGTGTCTGATTATTATAGTATGAATCATGCTCAATACTTGTAATTTGAGAGCATTAATTATTTTCCTATGGAAAGTAAAAATTTGGACTGAGTAAAATCTTAGATGTTTGGCTCCACTGATTTAATTGGTATCAGTTTAATTATAACCATTTTTAATTGATTACCTTTATTTGTTATTTCTTCTTCTTCTTCTTTTGTTGGCATTTAATACTCTTGGAGAATTTTTGCTGCCATCACGATCTGCCTCCATTCTTCTCTGTTATGAACTGATGTCCTCCACTCTCGTACTCCTATTTTCTTGAAATCTTCATCTACTATATCCAACCATCTTTTCCTAGGCCGTCCGCGAGGCCTCTTACCCATGGGTCTCCATTCCAGCACCGCTCTAACCGTCTCGTCCTCACTTTTGCGCATTACGTGACCAAGCCATTGTATTCATTGACTACCAATAAAACTAGTGACAGGTGCCAGTTCTAACTCATCCTGTAATTCACGATTAAATTTTCTTCTCCATACACCTGTTCTGGTTTCATAGACAGGACCACAAATTATTCTCCATATTTTATTTTCAAACGTCCTTAATCTCCTTTCCGTGTTACTAGTGGTTGTCCAGGTTTCACATCCATAGGTTAACGTGGGCCTTATTATAGCCGTGTACAATCTTGCCTTTGTTTTCTTTGAGAATAATTTGGATTTCAGAAACTTAGTGCGAATGCTGCCCTTTCAGCCTTTGTTATTCTTATTCCGATCTCTTTTGACCAATCATTTTTGACACACAGCATGACTCTTAAATACTGGAACTCGTTAACTTTTTTAAACACTATGGCTTCATTTGTTATTTAGTTATTCGAATTTCTATAACTTGTATTAAAAGTCTTTTAGTAAAATAATAGTATTACATATCCGTCACTAATATGATTTAATTTTGGTTAACACGTTCAATTATTTTGTGGCAATTTGTATTAGTGTCTACCTAATTAAATAACGAAAAACAATAAAATTAGAATTTTTTTTAACATACAGGGGATACTATAAATTGATAAACTATCAATATCAAATAATAAAATGATAATAGTTTTCTATCATATTATGAAAATATTATGCATTATATCTATACTTTATACTAATATATAATTTTTTTAAAAGGAAACTCATGAATGCTTTGCTTTGGGTTTAAATTGTTATGTTTTTAAAATCATTTCCATTTATTGACAAGTTTACATCGATACCGAACAATTTAAATTTATTACATTTAAGCTGTGGTCAAAAGAAAATGAGTACTTTAGAATATGTTATTGATGGTTGGAATGATGTCCAATCTAGAATTAAAGCAGTGATTCAAAAACGAAAACAGTCAGATCAGGTATACAATAATTTTAAACTTGTTAATTTTTTAAGTGTAGGTATAATAAAAAAAATAATAATATTACCTTTTCAGAGTAATATAGAGCCAAGATTAGTTGCTGTTAGTAAAACAAAACCTATTGAACATATTATTGGCATTTATCAGCAAGGTCAAAAATATTTTGGTGAGAACTATGTCCAAGAGTTACTTACTAAATCATTTGATGCCGAAGTATACTATTTGATATCTTAAAAATGTGCTTAATTCAATTATTTAAAATATTACATTTTTGTAAAGATATTAGAAAAATGTCCTGACATCAAATGGCATTTTATTGGTCATTTACAAAAAAATAAAGTTGCAAAAGTGTTATCTGTTCCTGGCTTACATGTTATTGAAACTATAGATAGTGAAAAATTAGCTAATGAAGTTAATGATAAATGGAAAAAACTTAACAAAGATAATAAACTGAAAATAATGGTTCAAGTTAACACTAGTAATGAAAAAGGTTGGTAAACTGATGAAATATCATTTTGTATAGTTGTAAATTATTTATTTCACTTTTAAAATCATTACTGAACAAATTTAACATAATTGTATGTTATTAATATATTTATAATAATTACATATTATAAGAATATTTTCATGGTTTTTTCAATATTTATAATTACAGAAAAAAATGGTGTTTCGACTAATGAAGTAGTGGATTTATATAAACATATTATTGACAAATGTGAAAATTTAAAACTGATTGGCTTAATGACAATTGGTCAATATGGCTATGATTGTTCTCTGGGACCAAATCCAGATTTTTTGGTAATTATAAATTATTTCAAATGTGCTCATAACATTATTCTATTTTTATATTTAAATCAATTTTTTAGGCCTTAATTGATAGTAGAAAAAATGTTTGTGATAAATTGAAATTAAATTTATCTGAAGTTGAACTATCCATGGGAATGTCTGATGATTTTGAACATGCTGTAAGTGTATAAATTGTGTTGATCTTTAAAAATAAATAATAAATAATTATTTTATTTCATACTTTTTATTAATATTTTTTTTAACATTACAGATTGAACTAGGGAGCACAAATGTTCGAGTGGGAAGTAGTATCTTTGGATATCGCCCCAGAAAAGAAAGACAATAATTTATTCATAAGATTTCATAAAAATAATAAATATATTTTTTTTTTTTTTTTGAATCTATAGTTATACCATGAAAATAATCTAAGTACTTAACCTTAAATATTTAAGATATTATTTATAACTTAAAAGTATTACTTAATAAATTTTATGTGATTTATTAAGTGATAAATTCAAAAAAAAAAAATGTTTAACATAATGAATATATTATAAATGTCAGTGTTTTATTTAAATATTAATTAGTTTAGTGATGAAAATTAAACATATATATCAGTGGTGTATTTAGGAATTTTTCATAGTAGGATCCAGCTAATTTTCCAAACACATTTAAATGGGGGACTCCACCCCTTCTCTTCCTCAATATAAAACCAATTACACATAAATGTTTATAAAAATATTATTAACATTACTAACATTCAATTTTCCTATATTTTTCAATCTACAATTCAACAATCAAATTCTACAATATGGTTTAGTGAAAGGTTATCATGATTAACATCTAGTAAAGCACACTCGGTTAAAATAAGATTAGAAAGTTTTGAAAAACTGGCAGATAATTTAATAATAGTAATACCTATGTACGGAAGGGATCTTACAAATTTTAAACATTGGAATTAAAAAAATAAAATAGCTTTACGAAAGTATGAATATATAAACAAACATGAACATTTGGTGACTTTTACTTCTAAATTTCGACATAAGGCGACAGAAAGTTGAAATAAATAATGGGAAGTAATAATAATTATCTAGTAATACTATTTGATTTATCGTTATATTATAGTCACAGTACAAATGATAATTTATATTTTAAACTATGGGTAAACATAAAACTACGATTCGAATATCGTATTCGTAGTTTCGTACCTACTCACTTACTGATAATATTGTAGCTTGCCGCCGGTTACTTGACGGTGCCACATTAATGTTAAATTACTAAGGTGTAAGGATTGGGACAAGTTCAATGAAAATATACTTGTTAAAAATACTTTTTACAGTATTGTAGGTTATTTATTTTAATACAGAAAAATCAACAAAGTTACAATTATGACGGTAACTGATATAAGCAGAGCTTTTATACGGTACCTATGGCTGGATACGTCTGAATTTAATGCCGATCCGGAGCCCTTATATATATTGATGCATGGCCTTCTGTTGCTGACTCGATGCGAATTATTCGTTCTTGTAGATGGCACATTAATAGAAAACACGTTTGCACGTGTACAATGTAGGTAGTTTTCTGAGAATTTATATTTTACATCCTAAATATAAGCTACTGATCTTCTAAACTATGTGAAGCGTTACAAATACGTTTTCTCATGCACATCATTATTTGTATTAGTGACGTATGGCAAATTACAACATCATCAGGTTTTTGCGTGTTACATTATTGTTTTATATTAGTAATATGTGGCATATAATAATATTGTTGCCCTCCAAAACTTGTAAAATAGTCCACGAGGCGCGTTGCATTGCAACTTGCATGAAACTTATATCAGTCCCTTTTTTTAATAAAAATTCGTATTACACATTTTTTAATGTACAATGATATGATACAGAGCCCCTTCTACCCGCTTCCATATGATTATAATTTTTAGTAATAGTTCTTTTTTATTAATAAAATTGCGCATTATAATTAGGTAACTAACCAAACTACCAATCTGTTATTATTTTTTAAACTGAAAATATACTTTTGTCTGGTATAAATCTGAAAACTATTTGAAGAGTGAATGTGTGAAACGTTCTATGTGCCAAAAAAATGAAAAAATTGTTTTATTTCTGATTTATGTTCCATGTGCTAAAGGCAATAATTCTGTATGTTTTCCAAGTGTCAATTCGATTCGATTTATTACTAGTTAAAAATTACGTTTATAGATGGAAACTGTTCTATGTGGCATGCCTATTATCACATGTGCATTCCAAGTGCTTTGTGCAATTTCTGGATGTGTGAACAAACATGCGATACTGGAGCCCCACCAACCCGAGGGAATTTCATGAGCAGCCTTTGCATAAAGAACATGTGATTCTTTGGTGTGCAAATCCAGAATAGGAATTTTCGGCCCATGGTTCTTTGAAGAGAACGAAATAGCAGTTACGGTCAATTCTGAACGTTATTATGTCAGCATGATTATGGATTTTTTCTGCCCAAACTTCAAGAAATGACTGTAGGGGAAGTGTGGTTAACATGATGGCGTCACGGCTCACACGGCAAGAATGTCAATGAATATCTTGTGTGAAAACTTTCCCGAACGGCTCATTTCTCTTAGAGGCGATCTTCAGTGGCCAGCGCGCTCGCCAGATTTAGCCCCATGTGGGGTTACTTTAAATCGTTGGTGTACACGGATCGTCTAAAGATCCTTCGTCATCTCAAAAACAATATTTGTGCTGCTATTGCCTACATAAGCACAGATATGCTGGAAAAATGGACAACAATTTCAAATTCCGACTATCTCAGTGCATTGACGAGAACGGTGGCCACCTACAAGATGTCGTTTTTAAAACCAAATAGAATAAAACTTTAAATGTACCCTTATACACAGAAAAAATAATTAAATCAATATTACTAATACTTTTTGTGTTAATTTTTTAAAATAAGGAAGTAACCACGCCCCATCCTGTATTACGCCCTGAACATATTTTCTAACATTTATAACCAATATTGTTATTATATTTAATCAAAAGTTTTCTTTAAATTTTAGTTAGGTCTGTTAATTTATTATTTGTCTATTATTTGTTATAATTAAAAAACGTATTGCTTTTTGTTATATTCTGAAATGAAGGAAATATGTTTATTTTACGTTCTAAAATGTATTAAGTCGTTATAAAGTTCAATCAAGAAATTTTTTTTTAAAATTTTTATAGTTTGTTATTTTATTTTTCAATATGTGATACTTAAAAATGATTCGTTTTTTTTTTACATTTTGAATGAACTAATGAAGAAAATATGTCTATTTTACATATAAGTTGTAATTTTGTTATATTAATATAAAATAGAATAATTATTGAATAATAAAATATTGTTACTTGGAACAATAATCACACCATTTGGCACTTGGAACCATCATTAGTAAATGTTTAATTTTAACTAATAAGATATAATAAATATAATAATGGAACTTAACTAGGCTATAAATGTTGTTTAAATATATCACATATATTTTTACACATAGTTATTATATATTATATTGAATGTTGTATTTTTTTCTTGTGTTTTCTGAAAAATTATTTTTTGGCACATAGAACATTTGACACATCCACTCTTAATTTACAAATTATTAATTTTAATGTGGGATATATAATTTAAAATTTAATTGATAGATATTTAAGTCCTCTTAGCTGTCTTGCTTAAACTGGCTTCATAAAAAACACCTTCATGGTAGTCTTATTTATTAGTAGGTATTTAATAGGTACACACTTCTTGAATCCGTAGTGCATACTTCCAGATTCGGACTACACACTTTGTATCGGGGTTCATTAAAAAAATGAGGGCTGGCCTAAATGTGTAATAATATTGTAGTTATGGTAATATGTAGCTAACTAACTCGTCTCTCTCGTTACAAATAGGTCCACATCTGTGTATGTAATTTATCTGTTAAAAATTATTTTACAACACTAGTAATTTATCGAGAAATGTAATATAATATTAAAGATAATTCTAATTTTTACTTTACCCAATAAAATCGAATAGTTTTGTAGGTTTTCCAATAAACATGAACGTCGATCAAATCAAAACCGGCTTTGGAGGGAAAAAAAATAATCGGAAAAATTACTCTGGTTAGAAATATTAGGATTAACTCCAACTCTTAGTCTTTCTCCCCCTACGATTATTTCAATTTAAAACGTATAAATTTATTTTCGGAAATGGAAAATAATAACCAGTTTCATAGGAAGAACCGACGAAAATAGAACTGTATTTGCAGTCGAAGACGAAGAAAAAGATAGCTACACTGCAGATATGGATTCGCATCAAAAACTTTTCCGTAAAATATTGATGGGGAGAGCTTATCAAATTATGGCAAGTTAAATTTCTTATAAACATAAGAACCGGGTTTAACCGATAGACCATCATTTATGTGCAGATGATTTCGGATGTGATAAAATACAAACCGTTGGCAAGGTTAGAAAAGGACAACTACCGACCAGTGGACATGGGAGGTGACGAAGGGACATCAGTAACGAAACCGGTGAAAAAAATTAATAATAAACTCATAGCGTGTACATGTATACTTATGTGTGTAGGACAAGCACAACGACGAAACCGTTACTTGTAATTTACGAAACACGTACGCTAGAATTGGTCGATTTTTTGATACGATTTCCAAGGAAGCGACTATGATACGTGACGACGGCGAAAACGTCTGGTTCGATGAGATTGCGAGAATGACTAGGATCGAAAGAGAGGCTGTAGAAGCTAAGAGAAGACAAATAGAAATTAAAGCTCGCGGCGAACAAGATGAACGGTTCAAACAGGTGATTATAATAAAAATTGCATTTCACGGGGTCGTGGATAGAAACCCTACATTGCATACCATCCTTCCGATGCATATCACTCCAATGTTGATTTACACGTACCCACAACGTGTTTCCAACTGCTATTACTGCGTGCATCGTTTGGACCCATTTTTCCTGGGTTCCTAACGCGCGGCCCGGTTGCCCTATGCGATCTCCGAGTAATTCAAATGTTTGCTCATGCAAAACGTGTAAAGTCCGCGCACCTAGGCGTTAGGACCATCGATATAGTATCAATCGAAACACTTTGAGGTATAGGTTAGTCGCCGTCGAATGTTCACAAAACACTTTTAGAAATATACTAGAAACAACGGTGAAAACATCACTTTTATGTCTAATTACATTTTAAGAGTACGATTACAATATTAGGTGATCGACCATTTGAGGATAGGTGGTTTTACGTAAACATTTCGTTTAATCAGGTCATGGAAATCCACCAAGAAATAAGCAAATTGGTCAGTGATCGGCTTACGGACCACGTGATCGACGAGTACGCGAACGAAGTGGCCGTAACACTGTTGAAGAACGCTATCGCAGACCAAAACAATACCCGGTACGAAACATTGTTATGTTTTGACTATTTTATGATTGTGATTTACGTTTGCTTTGTTATAATTTAAAATAGACGCGATGACGAACACATCGAACAAGACCTACAAGAGTTTTTGATGCACTCAGCGAATACGACATGAACGGCAATCAGTTTTTTCTTATCAAATACACTTCGTTACACCGTAATCATCCAATAAACACGTAACAGTTACCATTTATGTAAAAAGATTCTTTCTGTCTAGTAATTTTTTGTTAAATTATAAATTCAGTATATATTTTGTACTAAATTATGATACCAAAAGAACTCCGTCCTTCTATCGTTGATTTGATCTGAGGGATGCTAGGGAAAATCCAGAATATGAAAATCATAATTTTGACAAGGTAATTGTAATAAAGGGTGGTTACGCAACAAACTTTAAATTACTTGTACAGCAAACTATTGCCGGTCCGCTATCGTCTATACGAGTAAATTCCACAATACTAAGATAGCAATGGATTTGGTAAAATGTACAAACCCTGATTTTTGTTCAAAAAGAAAAATTGATATCATTCTAGGATCAGAGATTTTCTTTGAACTGTTTTTTTTTTTAACTCAAATGGCTTTGCAGAAAACTGTCTTCGGGTGGATCCTCTCAGGTATCGTCACGTCAAATAATTCTATCCAACGTCTTCTGGCAATGAACACTGAAACTGAATCACTACACTTCAACCAGATTAAAAGCTTCTGGGAGATCGAAGAAGTCGTGAAGTATCTATAGTAAAAACACTTGCTACCGAAGAGGACTAATGCAAGACGCATTTTGCGAATGCGTGTCATCGAGAAAATAATGGTTGATTTGTACTAAAACTACTTCAGAAGTGTTCAACTGAGTTTCGCGAAAGATGGCGGAAAGGCGATTTTAGGCAATGAAAAGGAAGCTGAAATTAAATCCTGATTTATAGGAAAAATACGCAGAATTCATACACGAAATCATAGGTTGAGCTATTAATAGGTAACGAAACGAATAGTAATTAATAAATATTAAAACGCTTACATTTCAGATAAAAACATCATCGATATAAAATTAGGTTAAAAACTTTCCTAAATTATAGTTTTAGTCAAAATCGACCATTATTTACTTAATGACACGCATTTACGAAATGAGTGAAGATAACTTCACGATTTTTTCGATCTTCCGAAAATTTTTAATCTTATATTAAAGTGATTCAGATTCAATTGTCATTTCCGAGAAATATAGTATTGAATTCTTTGACGTGACGACACCTAAAAGGATCTACCCTAAGACGGTTTTTTGTAAAATTGTTTGAGCTCCTATGGGCTTTATCTGACAAAAATACAAGAGTTTAAAAAAAAATCTCTGATTCAACTAATTTTAACTATTGAATCTTAAAGCATGCGTAAATGTTTTTAACATAAGATTTCTAAAAAATTATTGTGCTAACATCATAAACGAGGAAAAATGTAATACTATTTCTAAGTTTATCTCTATATCAGTATTAAGAATATTTAAAAATAATCAGTTACGACAATTATCCAACAAGTTGCTATGCGAAATACAAGATACTTTCCACTACGCGACAGCTCTACTACAGAAAACATAGAAACATAGTAATAAAACTAATAGACTACGAAATTACGTTAAATTTGATAATAATTCTACTAAATTAAAATCTGATGTTACTCATTTGCGCCAAAGAAGGTATGTTTTCGACAGCCCATTTGCGCCAAATTTACCTACGTAAATATTTTACATAAACGACTTGGTTAATATTACAGGCGTCCTGTCTGTAACGTATAATAAGGTAATTTTTATAATTATAAAAACAAAAAATTAACGTGTTATGAATATGTAAAAATACTTACATTTAATCACAATTAAGATTAGGATAGTTTGTTAAAAAAATCATTACTTATATTTTGTTATAATTATTTTTTTAATAAAATTATATATTATTATAATTATACCAGATAAAATTCGCATAATGAGCTGTTGGAAAATACATTCGTTTTTTTATTTTATACAAGTGTATTGTACCCAAAACGAACTAATTTTTTTGACGCAAATGAACGATGCCCTTAAACTCAAACGCCAGACGCACGGGAATTAAGTCGAAGTTTTATGGATCAATATATCCAAATAAAAAAAAAAAAACAACGAAATTAGTTCAGAATATGAAAACCATTTTGTATTAAAAACGTATAAACTTATGAAAACAAAAGTATGGTGTATGTGTATTAAGTGCAAATAACATAACAAAACGAATAGTAAAAAATAAATTAATAAATATGAAAACGCTTACATTTAAGGTAAAAACATAATCGGTATAAAATTATTGAATATTTAATTTATTCCACAAGATAGTAAATTTATAATAAATAGTATTAAAAAGAAAATAAGTAAATGCGATTGTTATTAATATTGAGCATGTTTACCGATTATAATAAATTTAAATTAAACAATAAATATATATTATATAATAAATTCGTATTAAATAAAAAGTGACAAGTTTGTACAATATAATTTAATGACTGGTAACCATTGAAATTAGCAATTTTTTCGTTTTTTGGTAAGATATATATATTTATAATTAAAATGATTAGTTTTAATTTAAGTACAATTTGTAATATTAAATTAATCAAATATAATATAAAATTGAAAAAAAAAAAAAAAATGATGAACGCGTGAAGAACATTAACAATGTGATATGGTTATCAAAACGAGAAGATAATAATGGTAAATATTATATAGCAGTCTTAAGAGTTCGCAACGAAAGCACGTAAGAATTACCTATGTAATAAGATAAAAATTGTAATAATAGTAATTATACAATGCAAAAAGTTGAATAAAATTTGATTAAAATGAACGCTGTGTTCGATGTTTCTCAGGTATTACGTAAAAGTCAGTGAAATATAGGCTTGGTGTTATACCCGTGTATTATAATAAGTAGTAGTTTCAACGAGGCGTCAGCTGTTCGGGGACAATGTTACGACTTTTCATGTAGCCGACCAACTGAGTCGGTATTTCGGCCAGCACCTCGCGGGCTAGGTACGATTTGGCGTTCAACGGATTCTCGATCTGCTGAAAGTCCTTAAACGGTACGAACTGCACGATGTCGCGGGCCGCGCTCACTCCGTTTACCTGCAGCGTTACCGAGTCGCCGTCCAACTCTTCCATTGACTGGAAGTCCGCGTTTCCCACGCCCACGATGATTATGGACAAGGGCAGCGTGGACGCTTTGATAATAGCCTATAAGGGAATATACAATGTGATTTATCAATCTACTGTTCTACACATACCTACGCAACAAGACTATAGCGAGGCAGGGACGAAAAACACTTAAATATCAATAATGTATATGTATATCGGGAAACATTAGACTTCCTCCTCTTTCGACGAAATTTCAACTTAACGAATTGTTTTCGAATTCTAACCGTCAAGTTTATCAAACAGAGGTTCAACTGTATGCGTACAAAAACTACTCGTATAGAGCTGTGATAACAGGATTTGCGGACCCGGGATGAACGAGAATAATTCGAAGTACACACGTTGTAACCAAATTAATAGTTTAAAACTTGAAATCGTTAGAATCGGAGTGTAATAATTCCTTGGGCGAACGTTGAAAGACTCTTAGACCTATTACTAAAGTTAACTTCCAGCAGAGGACAATTTCGTGTTTTTGCGCTGCGATTAAGTCCTGTAGTCGAGTTAGTGTTATGCAACGTACAAGCGGTTACGTATATTATATATAATAATTTAAAAAGAAAACTACGAGGGGAATACAATTTTAATTAAAATCTTTTATAGGTACCTTTTCAATAATCCTGGCTATACCCCGCTGCAGGTTGTTAATATGATATTATGATATCGATTCTAACAATTATTTTTTTATTTTTATAGACCACAAATGCACACATCAATGTAATATAAATCGTTTACCACGACGTGAGCTTTTTCGGATCACAAAACGCATGAAATACACATTACTGTACAGGTACACATATACAAAACATAATCCGCACACATCGTTTTTTCTTTATTAATATTGATATAAATAAATATATAAATATTATACCATATTTGTGTATTCGTAACAAGTTTACATAACACAATATATAGTTAAGATTTTATCAATGCATGAACATAATATTATAGTGAATAACATTGAAAATTAATAATATGATAAACAACGACGACATTATAATATTATCGTAGCGTAAATCGTACACACACACACAAATATATATAAATAAATTAGTAATTAGTAATAATTAATAAATCGTTCAACACACAGAAAAAAAAAAATAGATTACTGCCGCGCGAAGATATGCGATTTTGTAATAATTATTCACGATTCGATAGTGCGGGTACGTACGTGTTCTTGCGAAAAATAGAAAATGAAATACGTCCGAGATTCATTAATAATAATAAGAGCAACACAATTAATTATTAATACGTATTATGACGACGAATAGATGCGCCGTACATATGATGCTGAAAACAAATAAGTACGCGACGATTCCAATTAAAATATTATTCAATTGTTTGCGTGATTAATTTATTGCGCATTTCACGTTATGCCGAAACCATTTGATACGATTGTTGCACGAGTGCACGGCATGCACTCGTTCAGTTAGCCTGGTTTTCGATTGTTCAAAAACCCCAGTACAAACAAGCACACACGATTTGAAAATAATCCGGAATGAAACGAGCTGCGTAATAGTAAATACGTAGTTAGTTACAATCAGGCGAATCCGTTGTTTTTCGCCGGCCAAAAACGAGAAAAAGCGCGTGTTAAACGAAACCGGGTCTCATTAATTTATTGGTCATCGAAAACAGTCTTGTAAAATCCGATGACCAGATTTAAACGTACGAGCGTGTACACATCAATCACAACATAATTATCATAGGCGGAAATAAAGTTTTACATTCGAATGGGCCATTTCGTTTACGACTTTCATTTGTCGTCCCCATTAGGTCCAATAAACAAATTTACCATTTTGAACTCATAATTTTCTTCCAATAATAAAATTACACTACCCAGTGTCCCTATTATTCTTAAATGTAATATATTTCCATATTTTTACAGTGAACTGTTACAATTGTTTTCTGTTTATTACTATTATTACTATTAATAGGGCCAAGTATTTTCAGATAGGACCATAACCTTACCTGACACCACTACTAAAAAGTACCCATGTTATAATAACTTGATAAATTTTACTTTAATTATAATTTTTTTTTTTAACATTAGGGTTTATTTTGTCAAGCCCCATCGTCGCCCAGCACACGCCTTAATTCCGCCTATGATGATCATCAAATAAATAGTTAATACACATAGTAGATAAAATTGTACATAAATAGATAATGTATAAAAGAAACAGCATCCACACAAAACTTAAAAGTCTAAGAGTTAACATTAAATCTAAAAAGAAATCACAACAATTTTTCAATTACATTTGACCAAGTACTTGCTATTGTTTTTACACATAAATTATAATCGTTAAATTTGAGTATGACGTATTTACGTTAATATTAACGTGATATTATAATGAAACAAAAAGTACAAATATGAAGAAATGACACAAATGATTAACTACAATAATTATGGTTGGTATAAACAGTAAACAATTAGGAAATTGGACTAAATCCTTTTATTGATTCAACTATTTAAGCTAATGTATTTCGAAAATGAATCATATTGTTGTTGATTGTTTGTGGTATCAGTAACTAGTACACTTAAAGTTATTGATAGTTACCGTATATCTATTCAATACTTAAGTTTAAAGTAACGTACAATATTGCAATTGAATAATTTTTAATATCCGTACATTTCTACCTTAATAAAAAGGTTTATACAAAAGTGTTATGGTTTAGTCCAGAGGTTCCCAACCGGGGTGCCGCGAAATTATTTGAAATATGTATTTATTTTTTAAACGCCTTTATGAAAGATATAGCACTGTGAGTAATAAAACAGACTCTATACTCTATGTCCATAGTATAAAATCTATTGTGTATAATTAATTAGGTATATACAATATAATATAATGAATTAATTATATAATACATATAATTTTTACATAGTAATACTGCGATGTTCAATCTATTTTAATTTCCATACTGGTTCGATTGCTATCAATTCGATGTGAACTATTTTAAAGTTATTTACGGTGAAATACTTGTCATTTTATCTTATCTTTATTGTTTATTAATTATCAAATAAAACTGAAGTTACAAAATATAAATTTAAATATACGATATATTACTATTGCGCATTCAGTATAAACTATAGAGTATTGATCGGCATAGACTAAGGGTGCCTCCGAATTGTTAGAAAATATTTAAGGGTGCCGCGAGTCAAAAAAGGTTGGGAACCTCTAGTTTAGTTTATAACACCACAGTACTTCTATTTTTAGTACAATCATCAATAGCTATTATATTTATAGAGTATTATTACATGATTGAATCTAACCATTTGATATGATTTTATTTTTTAAATTTTTAAAAACCAGATGAATAAACGTAAGGATGGTACTGTGGCAGTGATGCAACTAATAGAAAAAAATGAGTTTTCAATTAAATTTGTTACAATGTGTAGAAGTTCAATATATAAAATGATCAAGTTTAATGCATTAATGTTTATGGTTTATTATTTTATAATTTTACCATGATCAATCAGAATAAATTCATCATGTATAATATTATGGATATCCTTGTGTAATAGAAATATGTTGCACAAACAATGGTACTTTTAGTAATTTATGAAATCACTTAGTCTCTTTATTTTTCAATGGAGAAGTCTCTTAAAGTATGTATATGTAACACAACATCCAAGAATGTCTAAGGTAACACATTAAATATATATATAACATTATCATGACCTTATTTTCTAACAACTGGTACATTTTACAAAATATTAAAATTTAGTATTATAAGAGTAAAAATTAAAATTAAGATATTAATAATTAAATTTATAATAATTCATAATAATATTTATGGAATTTGGTCAACAATATATGCATTTGTAAAAAAAACGTATGGGACAATAAGTACATAGATTTTAAAGTATTTGGTAACTTATTACCATGCACACAATTCAAATGTATATTGAGGACACATATTTTAATGGTAAATATTTTTATTATAGTAAACAATTAATTAATTAATATTACAATATTATAATGTAATAATAAGTAATAAAACAGATTATAATTTTTCTATGGTAACAAATAATTATCAACATGATAGGGGAAAAATGATTATATTTTATTATTTGTTAATAAAAAAATTGATTAAATTCATAAAAGTGAGGCTAATCAATTTCCCAAGATTATAGATAGTTAAGTATCAGAAAATAGAGAATTGAAAATATTGATTACATTTTTGTCTACTTACTCAATTGGATTACTAACCTTGGAGTAATAAAGAATACAATAATTTTTGACATTGAAAATGAATACTCTTTAATATTACTTGTAGTATTAAATTTAAAACTCTTAAAGAGAACATAATATTTTTTGGTTGAGACTTATTGGTTTAATATTATTTTATATGGGAATGGTCAGATGGGACTAAAGACAGAGGCGTCATTTGGGGGATTCAGACTATACATTGGCAGCCCTATTTTTTTAAATGTTTGGTTGGCCCGTATAAAATGTTATAATTGCGCCGTCGTCGATAAAATGTAAGATGCAAACGCGCTGTAATGGTGCGAGTTTTTCATAAGAACCTATTGTTCTATTGAAGTATTGAATATATATATTACAGTATTACATCTTATCAAAACTCGTTGCGTAACTATTCTATTTATAAAAAAAAATGTGCCTCCGCCGCGCCGGTGTGAGAGATTGCAAGTCGCTCCGCTAAATAAACAGGATATATAAATGGCCTGGTGGAGGGAACAATTAGCCTGATTCAAATGTTTGCATCCCTATTGAAAAATTGAAATGACGCCCCTGACTAAAGATTACATAAAATGTAAAAAAAATTAAATTTAGTTGCCTGAAAAAGTTTGTTTTCGATAATCAATAATCTGTAGACCAAAGTTATTATTTCAGATTTTATACCTATAAATACCTAATTAATAAATATTGAGTAAAGGTGTGGTAAAAAAGAAAAAATTAATTGTGAATGGAATTAGGTTTTATGTTTTTATAAATCTGTAAGGGAATGAAAAGTGCCATAATTTAAGTACGTTTCAATTTAAAATAAATTTGAAAATCTTAAACTATGTTTTTATTATATTGACTTAAAAATGTATAAATGTTTAGAAAAAAATAAAAATTTTCACAAAGTAAATTTGAATATTGACATCCTCAAAAAGAATGCAACATTGTATTGTTAAAAGCTAATTTATGTTATGTTTAAAAATATGATTTGGATTTACATACCAAGAAAACACTTGAGAATAATTTATGTAATTGAAGTATGAATTTAATTCAAAACTGAAGGGTTTCAGACTTTCCAGGTTATTCTAGGTAAATGTTTTCATATATTTTTTGATATTTAAATGTAACATAATGTTAACTTATGCAATATTTATACAATTTCTTATTAAAATGTATAATAATTCATTTATAAAGTGAAAAATAGTTTTGGTTTTTGGATATAAAAAAACAAGGCAGATTAAAAAAAAAACTTAAAAAAATAAAAATAAAAAAAATGGTGACAACAAATTATTATAAAATTTGATAAAATAACAACAATAATAAATATAATGTAAAATTATAAATAAATAAATAAATAAGTTATGATTTTATTACTTACTTGAAATAAATGCATATAAATTCAACAGTTTTTCATTGTCAGACTTATAATAAATACCCATAAGGATAAGCATTTAGCACAAGAGTAAAAAAACTCAAATATCTTAAATAAATATGATACAGTAGGGTAAGTAAAAATTAACTTGATATTTTTATAAAATGGCTTACATTTATAGGTTATAACACACACTTCGTCAAATGTCAAAAGTACTATAAATTTATTTTTTGTTGTTTGGAATGATATTTTTAGATTTCATGTAACCTACAATTTGATTAGGTATTTCAGCAAGCACTTCTCGTGCTAGATCAGCTTTTGCAACAGCTGGATTATCATACGACAGGAAATCATTGAACGAAACAAATTGCGTTATATCTCTAGCTGCACGAACACCATTGACTTCTAATGGAACTGTATCAGCATCCAATTCTTCCATCGATTCAAAATCTGCATTACCTACCCCTACTATGATAATTGACATAGGCAAAGACGACGCTCGAATTATGGCCTAAATAATATTTGTCAATAATGAGCTGACTCTTTCAAACTACATTTATAAGCTCTTTTATGATTATTCCAAGCAGACACAACAAAATAGATAAAAAAAAATTGTAAATACCTGTTTGGTATGGAGCATATCGGTTATTACTCCATCTGTAATGATTAGCAAAATAAAATACTGTGAGCCATCTTGATAAGCTTGGGCAAATTTAGCAACATGGTTGATAACAGGACTAAAGTTGGTAGGACCATATAACTGAACACTTCTTATGCAATGGTGGTAAGCATTGAGCACACCTAAAAATTAAATTAAAGTTTAAATTTTAAAATACCCTCAGGGAGACACTATGTATTTAGTGATATGGACTTAGGTGACCCGGGGCCTTGAATTACGAGCTGACTTTAATTAGTTGGCCCAAACTGGTCCTCCAGATTGGGGGTTTGAGCGACGGGCTAATAACCCGTCCTCTTTAAAAACCAAATCCTTGTTAAGAAACTTCAACCAAAGCCTCGGACTGTGGATAAAAATGGATCACGAAACTGAAATAGGACTCAGAAAGCAGCGGCATAGCCAGGATTTTTTTTCGGGAGAGGGCTGGTCAATTTTTTCAAGACTTGTAGCAACTTTTATGGATCATTAAAATAATTTTTAAATTTTCTTAATATTTCTAATATTTCGGAGAGGGGGGCTGCAGCCCCCCAACCCCACCCCTGGCTACGCCACTGCTGGAAAGACTTGGAGTTACGGATTGGAACATGGAATATAAAATGTTTTTTAAACCAGGCGCACTGAAATGTATAATTGATAAAATCACAAGATATAAAATCTCCATAGTAGCCATACAGGAGGTTCGCTGGCTCAATAGTGGTTATATACAAAGTGGCAAATCAATAATTTTCTACAGTGGTCTACAAACAGGTAGACATGAGAAGGGAGTTGGCTTTGTGATTGACAAAGCAGTGATGACGCAAGTTAAAAAAATTGTACCTGTGAATGAACGTATCTGCTACATACGAATCGTACAACAGAAACTATATTTAATAATATTGAACTGCTATGCGCCGACTGAAAATGCAGACGACGAGGAAAAAAATAGTTTCCATGATACATTAGAAACAACTTTTGATGCATTGCCCAAAAACTGTATAATGTTAACTATCAGAGATTTAAATACTCAAGTTGGTAGAGAATAATCCTTTGGACAAACGATCGGAAAAGAAAGCTGGCATCCTACTACAAATGACAATGATCACAAAATAGTTGATTCTTGCTCTTCAAAAGACCTCATGATTAGCAGCACCTATTTACCGAGAAAAAACATTTATGAACATACATGGTAGGCTCTAGATGGGAAAACAAAAAGTGAAATTGACCATATCATCATATACAATAGGCACAAAACGTTAATTCGTAATATTAGAAGTTACAGAGGAGCTGATGGAGATACTACCATTATTTAGTTGTAGCAACGTTTGTATTAAAGTTATCTCTAAAATGGATAAGTAAGCAAACAGGAAAGAATAATAAACTTCATACAGAAAAAGTTAGGAATCCAAAGGATATAGACACATACCAAAGAGAAATTTCGGAAAATCTTAGGAAATATAATCTAGTATAACATGAATCGAATAACGTTACACTGTGGTTAAAGACGAAAGAATCTCTAACAAAAGCCGCTGAAAGATTACGAGTTAGGCACATTAAACAAAACGAAAATCATTGGTTTAATTTGGAGTGCAAAGCTGTGATTAACAAGTGAAGTTTAGCTAGACTGCTAATATGATGCTGGATCCAACACAAGAGAACATAAATGAATACTCAAAACTCAGAACTCTAGCATGCAAGGTGATTAGGCAACAGAAACGCGCAATGGAAAAGAGTTATAGTAGATATCGAATACTATAAGAACCGAGACTGCTTTTTAAAAAGTGCAGATCGATTAAAGAAGGATTCAAGGCACGTACTAATTTCATCACAGATATTAGTGATTATATAATATCAAAACCTAGCGAGATTGTAGAAAAATTTCAAGAATATTTTGAAGAACTGTTAAATAAGAAAAATTCCCGCATCGGAAATATCAACAATGAAAAGTACAAAGAAGTAGTATATCATACAACAGAATCTGAACTACTAGCATCAAATATCGAGGAAATTGATCACTAAAGAACAATAAATCCTCAGGAGAAGATTATATAAATTCTGAACTACTAAAAATTGCAGGAAAAGAAATATTAATTAACCTACACCAAATTATAGCGAATATATGGAACAGTGAACAAATAGAACAGGAATGGTCGTTATCAGTTATCTGCCCAATTCTCAAGAAAGGGGATCCAACTAAAGTTAATAATTAACGATGTATATCGCTTCTAGACAAAGCGTATAAGGTGCTCTCAATAGCTATCTTGAGAAGAATAGAATCATTAGCAATAGATATTGTAGGAAAATATCAAAGCGGCTTCACAAGAGGAAGATCTACCAGTGACAATATCTTTACGCTCAGACAAACAACGGAAAAGTATTATGAGTTTGAAAAAGACCTAGACATGATATTTATAGATTTTAGATAAGCGTACGATAGCATCGATAGAGAGCAACTATGAACAGTACTACAGAATTTTGGATTACCCAAGAAACTAATAAACTTGGTTAAAAGTTGTAATTCCAATACTACATGCAAAGTGCGTTTTTTGGGAAGGGAGTCAAGGGATTTCGAAGTCAAGTCCGGTCTAAAACAAGGGGACGCGCTATCTCCCATTATTTTTAATATGGCATTGGAAAAAGTAGAGAGAGATATGCATAGAACGTGAGAAATGTATTTAATTGGTAGCAGGACACTGCTTGCATATGCTGACGACATTGTCATTCTTGGAGGCTCTCAAACCGAAGTAGAAGAAAGTACAAATAAATTAATTAAGTTTAGTAAAAGAATGGGCCTCAATATAAACGAGAATAAAATAAAGTATATGATCATGAGCAGGCGACCAGGAATTTTACAGAACCTCATCGTAGATGGTTATACATTCGAACAAGTAGAAGACTTTAAATATTTGGGAATCAATTTGAATAATAGGAATGAAATGTATAACGAAATAAGATTGAGACTGAATACGGCAAATTGAGGTTATTATGCAATGAGTAAATTATTCAGTTCTATGCTTCTTTCCAGAGAAACTAAGAAAAAGCTTTATATTTCCTACTAACAGCCCATAGTAATGTATGGTTGCGAAACGTGGTCCACCACTAAAAGGGATGAGACAAAGTTATTAACATCTGAAAGAAAGGTTCTTAGAAAAATAAATAGTCCCAAATATCCAAAAATATCTTGTCTCAAAGAGACTGGAATGGATCGAACACATATGGCGAGATAAGGACAGCATAATGAGACAAGTTGTGGTATCTAAACTAAATAAAACACGCCCCAGAAGAAGACCACATCAGCGTTGGCTAGATCGGGTAAAGAAAGATTTAATGCAAGTAGATAAAATCACGATAATTGAGGATGCAGACAACAGAGACCGATGGAGAGGCTTAGTAAAAGCATCGAAGGGCCTTAGAGGCCTATAAAAGCTAATAAAAAAAAAAACCACTTTAAAATGTAAAATTATACTATTAAGTATATATTTGTATATATATCAACAGGGAAGTAAAGATTAAATAATTTAAAAAAAAAAATTAAAAAAAATATAAAATAATTTATGTGAAATGCCTTCCTAAGAACATTCGTATTCTTTTTTTTTTTTTATATACATTAATAATTTATTCTCTCGTAAAATAATTTATTTTGTAGTACAAAAATTTATATTTTTTATTTTATTATTAAATAAATTTTATTTATAATCTATATAAACAAGCATAATTAGTTAATGAGATGACACAATAAAGTATAATAAAATGACTTGATTATCATGAGAAAAGAAACCCATTCAGCTTATATTGCAGTGTATAATTGGTCATATACAACGAAGACCCAGTTATTTGCCAAAGACATACAGATTGGAAAGTTTGAAAAGGTCTTTAATCATAAAGGATTAATTTAGGCCCTAAATTTGGAAACCATATGATTAAAGAAGAGTTATAATTGTTTTATATATTAAAAGTTTGCTTTTTAAACTCCTCGGATGGGATAGTAATGGGTGGAGAAGGTATAGGTATATGTTGGATTGTTTTCTTCTGTTTCTTGTAGTGATGAGTCGAACCCTGATTCTTTAAATCGAATCGAACTTGAACCGAACTGTAAATTATTTTTTTGAACTCAAACTGAACCGAAACTTCATATTTTCTACTGAACCGAACAGAACCTATTATGATTTTAAGCAGTGCTCGACTTGGCAAAATTAAAGAAGGGGGACTCTGTTTACTGAAAAAATTGCGTCCCCAAAATTTGTTAAGCTTGTTAACTTGTTAAACATTATAATAGTAGGGGGACGCTCAAATTTCTAAAAATTAGAAGGGGTACACCGTCCCCCTTTGTCCCCCTCAAGTCGAGCACTGATTTTAAATCAAACTCGAACTAGAATTCAATACTTTTTATCATGTACATTGTACCAAACTACGAATTAAATCAATCATAATTATTAATAACTATTGTATTTTAAGTTTTCGTATTACCTACTCTACATTTTAACTTTGAAGTCTAAGTAATTATATTCTTTAGAATAAATTAAAATTTTAGATAGTTTTTTATTATTATTATTATTTTTCAAAACCAGTATTGTGCTCTCTCGTGTTGTCTTGTAGCTTATAAAATATTCATTGAATGTTGTGTAATAGAAATTGGCAAAATACATCGATTTTTTAAAAACATCGATGTTTTCATTCCATAAATCGAAACCCTACATCGATGTATTAAAAAAAAATCGATTTTTTTCTAATCCAAAGTCCGATGTTTAAATAATGTATTTATTTAAACATTTTACAATTTATACATAACGTACATAAATATAACATAGATATAATTTTTCTTAAAACTTATTAAGGTTAAACATATTAAACATTGATGTTTTAAAACATTGGTGTTTTTGTCAAAAATATCGATCACCAACATCGATGTTTCAAATGTAGATACATCGATACATCGGAACATCTATGTTTCACACTTTTTGCCCATCTCTATTGAGTATTGAGTGTAATATGACAATACAATCAATACATTTTAATAATATATATAAAAAAAATAATAATAATTATAGTTCACAAATATAGAATGATTAATAGAATTTATAATGTAAGACGTAGGTTGTAAACATGTTTTTATTAATAGCACAGTTGCGGTATCGGAATATTACCATGGATTTATCCAAAATATATTTTAACCTCTACAATAAATATGATAAAAACAAAAATAGCTAATTTATGTATGTAGATACACTGCTTTATTGGTTTATTGATAACTAACTCTATTGGTGATAAACAACTTATTAATGTTTTTGGTCGGCGGAGGGTGGATGTGTAACATGCGACTGGAAAAATAGCATTATTATTATAAATAATGCATAACGTGCCTTTTACAGATTATCACTTACTATTAGGGACGGGCAAAATATTTTGAACATCGATGTTTCGATATATCGATATATCAAAATTTTAAACATTGATAGTGTCGATAAATCGGATTTTTAAAAAAAAACATCGATGTTTTTTTATAATTTCATGATTAAATAATGAATTTAAAAGTTGAAATACTATTGTTAAACTTTGTTTTTTTTAATACATATTACTATAATAAACTGTTATAAAATTGATGAAACTGAATTTTTTTATATTCAGGTATTACCTTAGTTATATAAAATATTTACACAAATTAATATGACATAAAATACTTTAGTTTTAAATCTTAAAATACAGTTAAAACAATTATAACTAATTATAATATGATAATAACCAACGTGAAACTGAGAACCACAATTAAAGATGTCTTTAATCGAGGTCGCGACTGAACGAATCAAAATGAACACACTATTAAGGACATTGATCACACTTACGAGTTACAACATATTTTACACATATTTTATCACGTATTACGTATTTTAAATTTTAATGCCCATTGCGAAACTCAATGGTCGAGTCGTTCGACGGAACACTCAACACAGAAAACCTCGTGAAAACTCGTGAAAAACTAAAAACTGTGAACTGTCAAATTAATAACATAATTAAAAAAAAACATCGAAATAACATCGATGTATCGAACAAAAACATCGATGTTTTTCGCCCATCCCTACTTTCTATCGCCAATAGTCTAATTATTTCTAAATAATGATTATCAATTTTTATTTTTCATAAATAACTTTTGAAGAATTGTACAAATATTTGGTTTTCGAACTATCGCAGCCAGTAAGTGTGGTTCGACAAATATTTCCAAGTTCGATTTTCGAACAGTAAAAGATGATTGATAGTTCGGTTTGATTTTTTTTTCATGCAGAGTTCAAATTTCGAACCGAACCGAACATCAGGGGTTCGGTTTGGTTCAGTTCGAGATTCGAACAATTCAACCCATCACTAGTTTCTTGTAAAATGTGCCTAAATGTTGTTTATCAAGGTATCAAGGTGAACTCCTAAGTATTTAGTTGCATTTTGGATTAATGTAAATATGTAATTTAGTGATAGTCTCGACTATCTACTTTCCCTACTTTCCCTTGGACAATCTATCATACAAAGAAGTTTTATTTAATTATTTATATATTGAATAAGATTATAATCATCTCACAATAAATGATATAAAAAGTAAATGTTAGTACTACTTGATACTACAAAATAGCTTATAATTTTAGGAATACAATTTTATAACGATTCATAATTTACCTTCTATTCCAGCACAATATGGATCACTGGCTTGCAAATTCAAGAAAAACTCATGAGAAACATTACCATGTGGTGGAATACGTGCACCAAAACCCAAAGCCGGAAACATTTTGTCACTATCATAATCTTGAATAATATCCCCTACAGCAACTAATGCTTGTTCATATTGATTGGGTACATTACTTAGGTAATGCAATGAATTGTAATCTTGTGGATCTCCATTAGATGCTATTAGATAAAAGATTTAATATTTGATAACACATGTAAATAAAATTAGATAAACCTTATAAAAATATTTTTAAAATATACCAGTGAAATCTATGGCAAATGTACAGTTAATTTGTGTACCACCCATAATGTAATCAAGAAAAGTAAATGTTTTTCTCAGCTCAAAATGATTCAAGCGAACACTTCCACAAATTTTCTGAAAAATTAGACAAATCTGTTAATTATAGGTATAGATAATACATATTTAAATTTAATGAACCTTTTCCACTAAATTAATAATGAGCATTTACTAATTTAAAATCAAGTTATTTAAGACAATTTTACATTTTAATAAATTAAATAATTTAAAATTGAAAAGCGTTGTTATAGTATTAATATGCTACATAATAAAATAATTCTTCATTACAATTTGAAAATATTTCTAATTTCTAACATATTTATTATATAACATCATCTTGTGATTATTATATCCCTGTGGATCTATATTGTATTGATGAAGAACACCATTAAAATACAGTAAAACTCGCTTAAGACGCTCCCGCTTAAGACATTTTCCCGCATAAGACGCTATTTTCCGTTGGTCCCTAGACATTTCCTATACTAGTCAATGTAAAAACTACCTGTTAAGACGCTCGGTTTTTCTCTATCTTATTGGATAAAACGCTCTTTTGTTTAGTAGATTATGATAAATTTTAGTAGGTTTGTGGAAATAAAAATGGAAATTTTATATGTTTACGTGTTCTCATTGTTGTATCGTTTCATTTTATTACTATACCTATTTTATCATCAGCTATTATTCTTATCCAGTATCTACTCCCACAATTACTGCTGGGTTACAACACCTAACAGAAATTCAAAAATATTATCCTCTGTAGAAAATTTTGAAGAAATGTTGGGTTGTCTCAATAAAATAGAAAACTTTTTTGCTGAGACATATTGTCAGCATCATTGTCAGCAAACAGAAATATATCAATTTTTAAATAAACAATAATAAAATATTTAATAATAATTTTTTTTAAATTAAATTCAGTAGCAAAAAATATATATACACATGTATTTAATTACATATATATATACATACACAAATTTATTAGTGTATTGCCCATTAAATTATGTTCAATAATAAAAAAATTAACTCCACATTTCAATCACTTCATTTTTTTTCTAATCCCGTATAAGACACTTTCCCGCTTAAAACGCTCAAGAGAGCTGGTCCCTTAAATAGCGTCTTAAGCGAGTTTTACTGTATTTGTAATAATATTAAATATTAATTTTAATTAATTTTATTTAATTGTAGATGATATTTTTCATTTGTACATTATAAAGTTTTCTATTTATTCATCATAAAATATAACTTACTTCTGATCTTGGTTTGACACATCTATAATCATTTTCTGGTCCAATTCCACATTTCAATTTATTCATTGAAGTATGACTTTCTCCTACAATATTGTATTTTCAATTACATTGATTTATTTATATGAAAATAACTAATACTAAATGTAACTAAAACATGTAGTTATTTATAAAAGAATTTATGAATTATATGTTATATTCATAAATATTTAAGAACTGTATTAACAAAATATAGTTATAAATAATTTTAAAATAGTATTTATGACATGAAACTTTAATTTAATATAAATATTAAAAGGGTTCTTAGATATGTTAAGCTTTAAATTTATGTTAATAATCTTATGTACTTAAAACTTTGAAAAACTTTGAAATTTAAAAAATAAATATGATCATAAATTAAATTATATGAATATATTTTTAATTATTATTTTTTATGTATCCTGAACAAGTTTTATTTTTAGGAAACCGATTTAAAATTAAAAATATGATTAATCATATATTTATTAATAAATAATAATTATAACACAATTATAATATATCAAACCACAGTTTACTATTTTTTCCTAACTTGGTTTTAAGCTGTTATCGAAAATGTATTTACTTAAAATAATAAGTTATATTTAATAATTTAAACATTAATTACCAATTAATGAATGATTGCCATTGCTATGGTAATGATAACATGCTATTTTAATATCTCTATCAAAATCTGTACCACATAATGAACGGACAGGAAGTGTTATTGGTTTCCATGTAGGATTGTTTGACCAATGAGCAACCTCACTTCTATACACTAATTGATAATTTCCATCTTCGCCAACTTTATACAATTCTAAAAATGGGTATGCTTTTACAACCCAGGAAAAAAATCTAAAAAGAATAAAAATTAATAAATAAAACTATAACCCTCGATTTAATAATATTTAAACACCTACTTTGCTACCCAATCACTTCGTTCCAAATCTTTTCCACTGAAATGCAATGTGACTTCATCGTGACAAGCAGGAAGTTCTTCAGCATTTACAATAACTTGACCTTTATTATTGGCTTTTGCTCCTTTTAAAGGTAATGTCACTGTAACTGACGATACAATCTAAAAAATAAAAAAATAAAAAAAATAAAATTTGTTATGTTCATTTTTATTTTATTGGTTTTAAAAAATATTATAAGATAATTTTTATTACATGTCCGAGAGTAGTTTCACAGAATCCTAAAAAATCTTGAGATCTTAGGTCACTCAAGTGTGAATCAACATCATACACTTCAAATTTAATAAGCTGTTGAACTTCAAAACGATATAATATTTGAACCTAAAAATAATAAGTACAGATAAAAAGATAAGTATTTCAATTAATGTACAATTATTAATAAATAATGAATACTTTACTTTTGTCATAAAATCAGGATTTAGTGAATTATTAATACATTCAGTACGAAAAATTTCACTCCATCTAGAGTTTTCTGAAGTTTTCATGTACACAACACACATTGGATCAGATTTAGAAAACACATCACAGTCCAATAAATTTCTAAAAACAAATAAAATTAAATTAACTAAAATAACACAACTATCAGTTGAATCATCATGTATTTAAAATTGTTAGTCTTTAATTTAAATTTGAACTGAATAAATAAAACTTTAAGGTTAAACATTTTTTTATTAAACCAATAATATAGCTATAATTACTTGAGTCTAGATTTTGTTAATAGATTGCAAACAATTTATCATAACATTTTTAACTACAATTAAATTTTTTTTTTTTCGAGTTAGTTCAATGTCATATTAATTAACTATAAAGTATGATTACATACAACTTTTCAAAGTATTAGATATTAGAAATTAAATATTCATTTTAGTAATTTATTTATACATTAATGAAACTCTACAAGGATAATTATTTCATATTCTGTAGTTAATATATATGATATAAATTATAGTAAAAAATTAGAACTTTTGAATTTTAACTAGAGTAGATGCATAGTTATAGTGGAATTTATATTAATAATGTAAATCAAGAACTCATTTTCATTTTTTTATTTAATAATATATAATTAGTTTTAAATGATAGTTTTTATTATTTGTATTTGTTTAATCAATTTTAATTTTTTTTTGGGTTCAACTAATAATATTTAAGTATCATAATAATATTTAATATTGAAAACATTAAAAAACAGCGTTTGGCGGTAAATTGAACAAACTGACTAAGCCCTTGAGCGATCCAATAAATAAGACAATATAATTCCGTCTATTCAGGCAAAAACAAACTGTTCTAACTTAACTAACTTAACTGTTCTTTTTTTCTTGTCCATAATCATGTAGAATAAAAAAAAAAAAAAAAAAAAAAAAACAAGAATTTAAATTAAAACGAAATAATATAATAGGCATTAAATCATCGTGGGTCGGCGGTAATTAACGAACTGTCGTTGACGTGTAATCGGCACGTTTCGTAGACAGACCATAGACCTTATACTAAGTATAACAATTAGAGAGCGGATCTTTAGGTTTTTACATAGTTTTATTGGCTTTATGAAAATTTACGAGGATAAATAATGTGGACGATTTATCCATCATAGAGTTTGTAGGTAAGCATTTATTTTGCATATTTTAGCATATTTTGGACATTAGAGAATATTTAGTCTATTTTTCATATTTTTGAATATATTCAATTATTGTTCATAAAAAAGCATATTTTATTAATTTCTTGAGTTGTGATTTTTCTAGGAAAAAAAATTTGATTATTATATTTATATTCCTATATATGGAACTGTTATCTATTTTTTTCATTTAAATAATTTATCTTTTACCAAGTAATAGTGCATAAAAGTTGTTCATTGTTTTTATTTTGTATTTTGTATTTTATATATAATTTTATTATATTTATACTCCTATGTACGAACTTTTTAAATTTTTATATTTAAATAATTTACCTGTCACCAAAGGAATGGCCCATAACAGTAATTTATTGTTTTTATTGAACTATTTAAGAAAAAAAAAAAATCATATTATCCCATATTTACAAGTTTAAGGAATATTTAGAGAATATTTTAGAGTTTTTTTAGAACATATTATTTGCAAATTTATAAGTTTAAGGAATATTTAGAGATTATTTTAGGGTTTTTTAGAATACTACTACTTAGTATAAGGTCTATGAGACGAACATCCATTCAAACTTTAAGATATGCTAGGCAAGTATAATATCTGCTTCCTTCGATAAAAAAAAACCAATTTATTTTGGTATATATTTTTATGTTCTTCCTTGCCTGCGGACCTAATAAAATTTGTCCGCGGACCACCATTTCGTGATAGCTGCCCTAGGGCCTAGAGCAATGGTTTTCAATATTTTTATATCCACGTATCACACATTTTGAAAAATTTGCACGTACCACTTAACTCGAAAACTTTTTTTTTTACTTATTAACAAATACTTTTACATTATTTTACATACATGAAGCCTTTTTAATAAATTTATTTTATTAATTTAAACTACATAAATGTATAAGCATTTAATGCACAAAAAGTGACATAACGTAAAATATTTATAGTTATTAACTATAATGAATAAGAATGGATATTTAATGAGATAGTTTATAATATATTGAATGAATCAGGACGTCAATACCGTGATCCATGTTGGAAATTTTATTATGTATTAAGTTGTCTTCTACGTTAATTTAGTTCCTATGTCGTAGATATTTATAAATATAAATCAGCCATTATCAAATAAACTAAATAATATCGCATGGTTATAATAATAAAAATATAAAACTATTTCTTTGAAAAAAATTTCTGCACGTATCATTTTGGTACACGTACCACAGGTTGGAAACCGCTACTCCAGATAATATTTTATTACGTCACATGTTTTGTCAAATTTTATTATCCTAATCGCATATTTTATATTGAGTTGCATTATACTATAATTATTTCCTTCACGAAAT
Organism: Sipha flava; assembly: GCF_003268045.1. Classification (NCBI taxonomy): domain Eukaryota; kingdom Metazoa; phylum Arthropoda; class Insecta; order Hemiptera; family Aphididae; genus Sipha; species Sipha flava. Next base: position 750,406 of record NW_020273107.1, read on the forward strand.
GTTAACTTGTCATAACTCAAGCTCTTCAATAATAAATTTAAATAATTGGATATGAACTGTAAACCATCAAGTTCACCTGTGAGTTATTAATAATTGGACATTAATAAAATAAACCATGAATTCTGAGAAAATTGAAAGGATGTCCGATGAAAACGAAAAGTTACGAGTCAACATTTCCAAATTTAATAATAGGAAAAATATATTGCCGAACGCAGAATGGTACAACTATGTTGTTTTTGAATAGACATCAAAGACGATAATGAATTGTTTTATGATTTTATTTCTATTAATTGGTGTTATTATTTTTGAAACAAATACGGATCTTGTTAATTATTTTCTAGAATTACATTTTTCTTCGAGTAGCACTTCATATTACAATATTTGAACCTTAAGGACATAATTATAACATATAATGGAGTTGTAAGTAGTTGTTATGTATTATTGATCTTTAATTATTAAATATTTTTTCTTTAATTTTTTTACTCAGATATTATATTAATTGTGGTTCGACATAAACGTATCATTACCGAGTATTAATATAAAAACATTCATAAAATATTTAAATTATATCTTAATAATAATAAAACAAAATTATTGATAATATGAAACAGTGGCATACTAAGGCTTATGATGTTTTTTCCGAGTTTTAGTATGCCATTGAATAAAATAGTTTCAATTAAAAACAATATTTTCTGAAACAGTTACTGTAATATAATAACTACAATAGGGTTGGTTTTTGAAACGGCAATAATTTCGGAAAGGCTGAACCACCAGAATAGTTTTGTGTATTACAAATAAGACTTGAGAATCAACATTTTCCTCAAAAATCATACTATTATACATGCCTATTCGAAATGTTTTTTTTTTTTTTTTTTTAAATGGTCTTGTTCCTTGGATTATAAACACTGGACAGTTACCAAACCTATATTAATTTCTATAAATCATAACATACAATACCAAAAATCAGAATATCATTGTGTTTCAATTATAGATTTATTTCCACAGAATATTTCCTAAGTTTAATTTAAAAAAATATTGGCTATGAATAGTCGGCTTATTGGCGTAAACTTTTATGTACTAGGGTTATATTTAACTGTAGTACCTACAAATTACAATATAATAAACAACTCTATTGTCGCAGCGTTAAAATAATAATATTTTCATCGTTATAAATGTAAATTAGGTGAGATAACAATTAATCAATAAGAAAAATCATAGGTACGTGTCAAAAAATAAATAAGTACACGTTTTTTGCATTCGTATATCAAGAATTTATTACAACTCTAAGATAACTTTAAAATATTCATATACAAATAACGGGAAAACAGATCGACATCTGTAACCAAAATTAATCGAAGTAAAACGATCGTTAAACTTAACGTTATGCCGAACAATTTTTTGATTATTTTATATCTAATTTTAACCCGACTGTTTGTATTCGATTAATGTGTTCGAACGAAACATAAAATCAAGTGACAAACCGGTGGTTCGTCGTCAGAAAAAGAAAAGGTGGATTAGGTACACGTCATTCAATTTCGATGGACCGAAAACCGTCCCTCCTGCGCATCGTTCGCGCGCGCGCGCGCGCTCATCAACTTGACTCGCACTAGGGCACGGTGCACGGGTAGCGGTCAATAAAACAGTAACATCAAGCGGTTTTCACCGAAGCAAATAGTTACCTGCAAGACAAAGTGAGTTCGATTTCCGACGTGGGCTCGGTGGACGAACCGGGCTTAAACATAGTCATGGCTGCGGTGTTTCGGACAGCGGAACACTGTTCAGGAATGAGTACACGGGAGCGCGTTTGCGTACTTAACTTCTACGTCGGGCTCGGTGTGCGTCGTTAGGCGGTCGAATCCTTGACCATTGTTGCTCGGTGCCCAGGGCGCCTCGTCGACGGTGCGCGTCACAGCTACGATGAGTCGCGCAAGCTAGATAATGACACGGGCGTAATAATGCTGAGATAATAATTCCGTGGCCCGCGATAAAAACGTCGCACGTACTAAACGTTCAGTCAATCAATCGCATCGGTGGTTAGTGAGCTGGAGCGTTCGTGATTCGTCTGCGACGTCGTCCGGGTGCCTCTTATCAATCCGTTAACATTATTGCGAGCAACGGTGCCAGGAGCGTCTAAACACAGGAATGCACCTTAAGTATTCTGCGCATACGCGTAATTTATTCACCACTATCATAATGTTAGGCTGTCACGTAGAGTTACTCAATGGGCTGTTATCAATATATCATATCAAATCACTATAATACGATAATATTATAATAATATGAGTTATGAATCAAACTATTCAAAATTTAACTACGTACTTCCTATGCAATTAATATATTGTCATTTTATTTCAGTTGTTAAATAATAATGTTCAGTTTCGTTATCATTTTTTTTTTGTTGTAGTATATATTGAGATGTTTAGTTTCAACTCTAGTGTAATGTACTATGTATACATTATATTGTTTCATACGTATTTTATAGTTACTTCGTAATTACAATTTACAATTAGAACCATAAGCAAATTAATAGAAGTTATATGAACCACGTGCGAATCGCAAAATATCGAATAGGAAAAAGTTGCAAAACAGCATTAGCAACCAAATATATCCAGTATATACGCTCCGCTCATGTTTGTTACTATCATCTACTTTGTCTATGTAATGTTAAATTAAAAAGTGTTAAATAAAATATCACTAATACCGTAATAAGTATTCTTGATAAAGTTATTAATCTAACTCTAAAATCCTTACATCCTAATATTGTGTAACCGTGTCGAACTCACAACTCGGCACACTACACTAGTTGGTTTTAATAATTTACACTTGTACTTATTATTAAGATAATGTCATGTTATAAGGGGGACTCTATTTACTTTAAAAAAAAGGATGTTCCCAAAACTGGATGAGCGTTATGATTATAGCGTAATAATAGTAGGGGGATGCTAACATTTTTGAAAATTAGTTGGGATACTCCATCCCCCTGCGTCCCCCCTCATGTCGAGCACTGTTTATATAGATATTAGATAATATTGAATTTTTATGTTTAAGATGTTTGTGAATTGTTTTGTTAATACTCAATATAACATTTAGTAAAAAACCTTTGTGTAATAAATGTTGATAAAGTCTGGTTTACGAAATGTTCAAATAGGTAATTGGGTAAATGTAGATATGAATAAACATTATTAAAAGCCATCTCAACATATTAGATAGTTATTTCTGTTTTAATTTTTTTTTTTTTTAAATGTATCTGGTATGTATAATGATTTATTTACTGAAATGGTCGAAGCACAAAAAAAAGTGTAAAATACGTAAATAGTATATTCAGATTTTGAATAGTTAGATTCAAAACTCATATTGTTATCTATCGTATTATAGTGATTTGATATAATATATTGATAACAGCCTAACATTATGATAATGGTGAATAAATTACGCGCATACGCAGAATGCATAAGGTGTATTCCTGTGTTTAGACGCTCCAGTTTTGACGCTCCTCCTAACGGTGCCCGGCGACGGAGCGAAGTTAGGTGCAGAAGTGGAAAAAAAAAAAAACAAACGCGACTGATACCGCGCGGCAATACGGGTTGGGCGTGTGATAACGTTAACCGCTGGACTAGGGTGGGCGGATCCAAGGAGGTTGGGTCCGGTCACGGGTCTGGGGTCCAAAAAGGGCCCAGGAAAATTCAGCAGTGCCCTGGAGCGTTCGAATTTCGATTCGAACCCGGTGCATAGCGCACCGGGACGGGCGGAATGCTGCCAACGGATTTCTCAGCCGACTCGCACACGTCCGGCCGTCCCGTTCCAAGGACACTGTATACCCGCTACGTAGATTATCCTCGTACATTTCACCCGACTTTTCCTCCTGTCACTACTTGCGTAAAAGGCGGATGTGTTGTGAGCATTTTCCGATTCCGGCCAACAGTCGCCGCCGAGTATATTTGCGAACACGATATATTGCGTCAAACCGGACGCCGTGCACCCGTGCAACGTTCACTCCGCTCGTTGTCGTCATCGTCTCATTGCCGTGACTCACGTCCCGCGCTCCACAACACTGATACATAACAGTAGTATTTACACGCACTGTTATTGTTGTAGTTGCTTCGATTCCGCGCGCGATTTAGGGTCAATGGTATTGAACAACTGTATCGCCACGGTACGTATCAGTTAGTCCAGCATTGGTTGACACGGTTTTAAATGTTGCAAGCCGAGAGGATGCCTGATCTGGTGGAAGTGATGAGGATGGGCAAGGACCATCGTCTCAAGCAGCGGCAGTTGCCGCTTCAGGTCGATGAGAACTTGACGGTGAGTCAGGGTCTGTCCACCATCCTTTTTTTTTCCTTATCAACAGTTTCCTTCTTTTAAACACCCGTTCGCTGTTGGCACCCGAGTGTATCATAACATTATCAGTGTTGTGACTAGTTCACTGTGTGGACTTACATCTTTTGCTGCGCCTGTTCCTTTTGTTTTGTTCTGTCCGTATCAACATGTTTCTTGCCGACACTCTTAATACTATTAATACTAATTTTGTTTCATTTACCCTTATTTTTTTCCAGTTGGTCATGGATCTGAGCAATGAAGATTTGGTACAAGAAGTTAAGCAAATACCACCTTTAAAAGTTCAGTCTTTGGATAGTTTTGTGAAAAAATATCGCATGCTAAACAAACGTGAACTACAAGATATCTTGAAAGTATCCATTAAAGAAATTTTGGATATAATGAGTGAAAGTATTGACTGTGTTGGATGTCGTAGAAGGTAAGTACCTAATTTTTTCATTTTATCATCCCATTAATTAATCTATATTGTTATTTAATAACCTAAGTTATAAAATAATTTTCATTTCAATTCTTTTTATTTATTATCAAAATTATAGTTTATTACAATTTCTAATCATTTTTATGATGATAATTATTAGTTTTCATTTACCACAATGTTAATTTTTAGTAGATTAATATACGTGTTTCTTAGTTTTATAGATTCTTACCATTAATAATATTTTGGTATTTCACATTATATTCCAAATTCTCTATCTAAAAACACTGATAATAGATCTAAGATAATTATTTAAGTATCTCCCACCATTTATACATCATTGATTGTTTTTTTTTTTTTTTTATTTTATTCAATTAATGATTCCAAAATTCTTAAATATTAATTTTTTAATTTTAAGGTTTATTCTATATTTCATTTTTATCATTTTAAAGGTAGATATTACATTTTTCTTTTATATTTTTACATTCAACCGTGTTTACTTTTATTATGTTGAAACTTGTCAAAATTGAATTCTAATTATAGTAAGATTTAAATGTAGTAATTATTCATAATTATATTATCTTTTTCAGCGCTGAAAAACTATTTCTTGAAATGGCTAAACTTGGTCAAAATGCATTGTTCCCTCTTGTAGTAGTTAATAATTTCTATATTTCTATAAGAAATGAATTTTTTGAGGAAGAAAGATGCATGTATAATCTACTTCAAAACACCAATGGGTAATTTATTTAAATATAAAATTATTTAGTTGATTTGGTAACAGTTAATATTATTTAAAATTATTTAGGAATCGCTTATCTTCAATAGCATCTAGTCGTCGGCAATCAAAAAAAAGTAGAAGATGTGTTTATCATTCCCTTGAGTCACAAAGGCTTGTCCGACCAATGGCAAGTGGTTGGCAAGATATATGGAAACATATGACTGAACCGTGCAAAGATGAAATAGTACTAATAGAAGCTAGTAGTTTATTAAGTACTCTGGATAATTATCTTAGAAAACATAGGTAAATATTATTTTAAATTATTAAAGTATGTTATATACCTATTTCTTAAAGGAATTTGGTGTAAACAATTTAAAAAAAAAAAATGATAATGATAATGTATTTTTAATGCAAATTAATAGTGACTAATTCAATTTTTATATAACTATTAGTTGTTGCATACTTATCAAATCCTTTCAAAAAAACTTGTTAATTGTTCAATGTGAGCAATGCTCATATAGTTCCTTATGAATTTATGATATAAAAACTAAATTAATAGAAATATAAATAGTTGACAACTGTATCTATAATATATTTTTATTTTTAAAAACTCAATTTGATTTAATGAAGAAAAACTATTATTTCATTTAATTTATGGTAAAAAAAAAAAATTCTTTCTAACTGATAAAGTTTTTCCTTTATTATTATAAATATGAATTATGTAGTGTTGACTTTTAAACATTGAGATTTTCACTGTAATTTATCAATTTTGATGTCTTTTTAACCTTGTTTTTATTATATTTTCTTAGATTTAATAAGTGCCGTAGCTATTTTAGGCAAAGTAGGTTAATGGATCCCATAGCACAAAGGGTCTTGGAAATTTCTTTGACTATGTTTACTTAAAACAATTGACAACATTGATGTATTTAACAGTAAATTCTCAATCCGTGTGATGTTTCCAGTTACAATCTGTATTAGATAGTAATTCACACTATTTGTTTTATACAGTAACAAACTGAATTTTCTTTTTACTTTGTAAATCTATTAATTAATATTAAATATAGTATATGCAATAAATAATAAAGGATTAAGGGTTTAATTATTACAAAAAAACAAAGAGAAAGACAAGTAACAGTGTAAAGCGTAGAATGCTACAATCCAATCTCTGGCTTGTGGTGTATGTAATTTTTACCAAAAGTGACTGAAAAAAAAATTAAATTTTAAGTAATCTGCGCAATGTCCAAAGAGGTATAAATATAAATTGCACCACGACTGATAACAAACAGTACTATGTACTCATACTACATACTATGTACTATATTCTCACTTGTTATTTTAATTATGCTGAGGCTCGCCATGTGTTACTGATTTTTATATTGTCATTTAATATTGAAATTTTTTTAGTTTTTATTTTTTCTACTGTATTTTTACCCCTTAATCACTTTAAAAAAATTACTTTCCAGCAGATCTTATACAATTTTCAATACAGTCACATTGTGTACGATTATTCTTAAAACTTTAATGTAACATATGTAAAATTTGTAATGAATACTTTCTGAGTAATAACATTTTAATTTTTAGAGAAGGGGTATGAAAATCTTTTAGTTATGCATATTAAATAAGTAATAAATATAAATTATTAGTAAAATCATTAATAATTAACTTTTGTATTAACTATACAATAAATACATGTACTATTGTACATAACATTTTATAAATTTGTTTGAAAGTACAAGTAATCTGGAATAATGTAGATATTATACATATATTTTTGTATCAAATATACAACTAAAAGATTTTTCATACCTTTTCTCTAGAAATTAAAATGGCTATTACTCAGGAAATATTCATTGATTATTTAAGTGTAACATTAAAATTTTTAGAATAATATTTTACACAAAGTAATTATATTGATTGAAATTTGTATAATAAGAACAACTGGAGAATAATTTTTTTTAAGTGAATAAGGCGTGAAAATAAAATTTTTTTTATTAGTTATATGTCTTCCTAAAATTGAAAAAATAAAAATAAAAAAGTTTCAACATTTACTGCTAATATAAAAATTGGTAAAACATGGTGAGACCTGTAAAGGAAATTAATAAAAAAAACTTGTCTATGCATTTTTGATTTTATGTTCAAGCTTTTAAAATTACTTTGAATATGTTAATATTGTGCCCTTAGTAAAACATTTCAGTTATGTAATTTCTTTAATAATTTAAATTTATTATTTTTGTAATTTCTCTTTGGTAAATAATGTAATACATTTGGTTTAAATATTATTCTTAAACCATGAAATTATATAATGAGAACATTATAAATAGAGGTTTTTATTATATTTTCATGTGAAACATTAAATCATCTGTCAGAAATTAAAATTTGAAATGAAATATGATATGGTTCAAAAACCTTACTTTATTTTCATTTTTTATTTTATTTTAGCACATAAAGTACTCAAATATGTACATACATATGTGTTAAATAACATCATAATATGTGGTATAATATGCAGTTAACACTTGGTAAATATGCAATTTATTGAATAAAATACAATTTATATAAATTGGGCACATGGAATAAAAATAACAAAAATTAAATTAAAAAAAAATAAACACTTAAATACATTTTCATCAAACTTTAATTATCTTGAGTAAAAATGTTTAAATACTGATAATGACTACTTTACATTATGGTACATTCATAATGCCTTGGTAAATGTTGATTAATATTAATTCATCAGTGATCACTATAACAATTTCTCAGTACAATAAAATTTATCAATGTTAATTGCATTGGTAGCAATACTAAAATAACCAATGATTAATTAATTAATTCTTTAAATTATATTAAATGTAGAATTTTGGTTGTCTTATATCTAATACTTTTTGTTAAATTATAAATTTGTGAAAAAAAAAATTGTTTCATTAAATCTATGAAATATGAAAAATTATACAATAAAAAATTTCAATATGCAACTGCTTAAAGTTCCGAGCCTTGATCATGATTTTACTTTTCTTAATTTTTTATCTTATTAAACTTATTAAATGTTCACCTATTAGATTTTGTGGTGATTGTCGCACTAAAGTAATGAAAGCATATGCATTGCTTATCGAAGAAGAAGATCCGTCCAAAGAAAAGGGTTATGTAGAAGAACTTTATTCTGGTATTAAAAGATGTGTTGGAGACAAACATGTGCATTTAGATACGGATATAAATTATATTGGTGCATTAATCAGTCGTGCTGAACCAGAACTAATGGGAAAGTAAGTACATATAAATTAATTTATATTAAAAAATAATCAATTTTTATGAATTAGTATTAGTCGTAGGGAACGACATGCTAAAACTATCGAGATTGCTCAAGAAGAGGTTTTAACTTGTCTGGGTATTTGTGTATATGAACGATTGCACAGAATACAATTGAGAATCCGAGAAGAACAATATACTTGCCAAGTTCTGGCAGCAGCAGCTATAGATGGTCTTGCCAGAAGATTTGAAGTAATTAATTCACATTTTGTTTTTTCTAATCTATGGTGGATTTCATAATAAAATGTTTTTCGCAGACTGCCATTGAAATAAAACAAGGTTTCACTAAATTAGATCAGTTTTACAATGAATTTTCTAAAAAAGAAAAAAAGACACAAAAGAGAAAACGGATTAGAAAACAAAAAAGATTACAGAGAAAAGAAATTAAACCAGATGATTCAGAATTGAAACCTTGTTGTGATGTAAATATTAACTAATTTGTACTTATTGAATCTGAAGAGTTTATTAATAATTTACTAACACATTTAGATGAACCTAGACGAAGAATGTTCTTGCGACATAGACGAAGAAATTGATTTTGGTGAAGATGATATTGATTTTGTTGATGATGTAGATGATGATGATGATGATGATGGCGTACAATCAAATGTATGTATATTTATATTTTATATTTATTTATTTATTTTTAATTAATTGATTTATATTTTGTCTTAAGGAAAGGGAAGATTCTGATGAAACTTGTGAACATATTGATGACTGTATGTGTGAAAATATAAAGTTGATAGAAAGAGTAAGAAAGGTATGTGTTATATTTTAATTTTATTTTATAATCGGCTTATAAATTATTCATAATTTACTCTTTTTAGCAACTTAAATTATCTGGTGACAGAAAAAAAAGTATTTCTACTCCTATCATATCATGCAGCTGTGTTGAATGTAGTTCTAATGGGTCCAGAAAATCTAAAAAGAAAAAAGGTGGAGATAAAGAAAAACATAATAAAAAAAAGCAGACTAAAAACAGTCGAAAAAACACAAAAAAAGTTAAAAAGTCTCAGGTTCAATTACCAAGTAAACAAAAAGAAAATATTTATGATTTGAATGAGGATGAAGATGATGACATTGAAGATGAAATAGTTGACCATCAATCTGTCGATGAACATCATTCAGAAGAAGGTGGTGATTGTAAATCAATTGTTATTAATCATGATTTACTACCTGGTAGCTGTGATTCATGTCCATCATTATGTGATCATTCACAAGATTATGGTTACGCATCAGCAGAAAACAACAACCATAGTTACAGTACCAGCTCACCTGATGGTTCAGATGTAGCATGTTCTGAAGGGTTTTGCAATCATCCAGGAGGTAATTTAGTAAAAAATTTATCCATAAAATTAAAATAGCTTTTTTATTTCAGTAAATAAACTGAAATCAAACCTTGTTTGGAAATTTTACATATCAATAATTTATATTGTTATCCAAACTTAATTTTTTTTTTTTTGTCAACACTTTTTTGTGTGACAACATAATTTTAAAAATGTTTTATATTCATTATATTTAATATTAAATAGGTAATTTTTATTTAAAAAAAAAAAAAACTAGTTATTATTATTTATTTATTTTTTCCATTTACTCGTATTATTTAATTTCATAAATCTGAAAATTAAATTTATTAAATTATTTCATTAATAAATAATTAGTTGGATGATGTTTTTTAATGTTGAGTTGAGTTTTAATTATTTCAAGCCGAGTTGAATTCAAATTTTGAATACTCAAAAAATGCCGAGTACTTGAGAAAATAATTGAGTATTCAGAAAAAAAGTCTCAAATATTTGTATAAAATGTCATTAACATAATAATAAAATATCAAAGCAATAACAATTTATTGTTATTAATTTAAACAAAATCTTCCTGGTATCCTGGTATTTTCTATCAGAAATATTTGTCTCCTAGTTATTTAGTTTGAACATTAATAAATTAATAAAGTAGTGATATTCACTCTAGTTTTTGATTCAAGTTGAGAGTACTTGATTGCAGTGGAGTTGAGTGCTCAAACTTGACAATTTCGACTGTTAAATTATAGTTTATAATTCAATAGTTTAAATTAATTTAATAGTCTTTGTCATAATTAATTTAACATAAACTTGCATGCTAGAAGAATCTAATTAATTTTGAAATATTTGTATAATTATAGAGTTGGACAAGTACTCGACTTTGTATTCTTCTAGCATGCAAATTTATGTTAGATTAATTGTGACAGACTATTAAATTAATTTAAACTATTGTGATAAAAATGTTTATTACCTTAATATAAAATTATTAATTTATAATTATTATTCACAAACAAAATATAGAACTCATTAATATATTTAAAAAAATGATCTGCATAAACTTTAAATGGTGTCTTGTTCGTTGTACACACATCAATATTTTAATATTATTTCTCTGAATTATTATTTTATTATATATTTTACTTTACTATGTAATTTTGTTTCAGGAGACAGTCAGTTGTTAAAGATGAAATGTTATTCAAGCACAGGAACAGTATCCTGCAAACCATTGCCACTTCATCAGTTATTAATAGAAGAACTGGTTAGTAACAATTAAGAAAAAAATGAATTTACATTTAATTATTTAATATAATATCTATTTTCTATAGGAGAAGAATGCAATTATTGTAGATGATACCGTCATACCATCAGAGGAAGTGGAAATGTACAAAGTCTGTGCTAGGTTGGTGAATGAGAAACGTCTAAAACTTAGAGAGATGCTGAAGAGTGGTTTTGCTAATTTAAAAGACCTTCAAATCTTGTGAGTCATGTTGGAGTGTTATTCTCACTTCCCTTATTCCAAACATTTTTAAGAAAACCGTTATAGTTAATTTTTTCATTATACTTATATAATATAGAACATTTTTTTTCTTTATTTGCATACATAAAAAATATTTCGTTTAGTTGATATTTGTGAATAATTTGTTCTGACCATTTTGATTAGATCAATACAAATTTATTTAAGAATATTTTTTATATTATAAATTTAAATTTATTAGTGGAATATAAATAGTTTATTTGATAACCATTATTAAAAAAAAAAAGCTATGCCCTATTATACTATTTTTGTTTAAATTTGTTGTTTCCTACTTTTTATGATCTAAACAATTTATAAAATTTAAAATAGGTCTAAACAGACAACCAAATGGACTATTATTTTGGCTCATTGTATGATATTAAATTTTATGGTAAAATTATTATCTGTTTTGATATTATACATTTTGATTAATGCAGTAATTTTGATGTACAATGTCAAACTCTCAAATGGAAAACTTCCATGAAAAACATGTTATAAAGTACTTGAAGTGTTTGCTCTAAATTCTAAATGAACAATATATTTTATTACAAAGTCTATAATGAAAGCCTAAAGCAAAACGAGCTCGTATTTTTGTCATGTCTGTTTATTGTATAGATATGTTACCATTTTATTAAGTTTAAATTTATTTAAATCTAAATAAAACGTTTGTTATAGTAAAACTTTAATTTTAGATGAGAAGTTGAGAAGTATATTCTTTATTGGTTACTATGCGTATTTTATTAAGTATAATTAAAATATTAGTTTCTTAAATATTAGGCAAGAACCAATGATGACGTTAAAAAAGTAAAAGTATTTTATTATGAAATTACTGATATAGTTTTATTCAATTATTACAAGTGCAATACAATATTAATAAGCTATATATAGTTAACTATGAATTATGTGTAATCACTAAATGAAATTATTAATATAAATATCAAATTCATAACATTTTATACATAAAGTATTGTTCATTTGAATGCGTTATAATAATATGTGGTTTTTCAAACAACTTGGTATAAAGAATTCTTTTACGTTTTGCTCTAACAAACAACCTATAAGTACATTAGTGTCGACAATTTTTCCATGAACTAAATGTAAAAATTCTTGTTTGTCTTTACTCGACCAATAAATTCTCAATCGTTTGCTAATGTAATCCCCAGATAATGACAATAAGGCCACTGGAATATAATCTTTACGACTAACAGAATATAGTTCAACTTGAGCCCTTAAACTTTCCCATACATCTAACGTGGAAACTGATGAATAAACTATGCGATATTCTAAACCAATATTTTCATATAAATGTTTGTATACTGTAAGAGTTTTATCAAACTCTTGTTTAGCTTCAGATTCGTTCATCGTGCCAATAAAAAGTTCAACAGCATTTGTTTGTGCAGCAGTAAAAAGTCCATCATTATTTACAGAAGGCTTATATGTACGTCCACAAGTGTAAAGTTTAAGTGGCAGTTTATTTCCGCCAACACATTGTTTAGTGAAGAAAGCACAGAAAGACTGAAGACTTGCTCCACCAACTAGGTACAGGTTACTTTCACTAAGAGTAAAAATCTTATTCGCATCATTAATATCTACACCGCATCCTTCGATGATAACACTCTTAATAAGGTCAGAGTTGCAAAGTGGTATATAATCCATCTCATCGAGAGATTGATTGAAATAAGTGATCACTGCTTGTTCACAGAGAGCTGCTTCGTTCTTAAGATAAAATATGACAGAATTTACATAGTCCAAACAACCTAAGGCCTTGCCAATTTCTAAATGGTTTAAACAATTTTCATTATCAATTTTTGTTCTCCCATCTTGTTGGAATAAAATTTTGTATTCAGATAATGGACAATGGGGATGCAAGCTATTGGGTATACCAAGACTAGGAATAATAATTTCTTTTTCTATAGTAGAAATTTGTTCCCTCAGTAACTTTAATCTTGCCATAACTTTTGATCTACTCTCTTTAAGTTTGTTTAGCTCATTATAATTATTTTCCTTTTTAATTTTTTTTAGTTGTTCAGCCAGTTTTTGTTTTTCATTATTCAAACTAACCAGTTCATTTCGTACGTTTAAAAAAATTGACCAACCATCACATATTTTATCCACATCAATATTCAAACCTCTCAGAGTAACATTATCTTTTAAAGTTTTGATATTTTTCAAATGGTTCTCCAAGTTCACAAATGGTTCAACGACAACACAAACATCTGATGTTTGATTATACGGTATATATAATTTCGAAGTACTGTATTTATTATTTACCTTCAAAAGGGAATGAACACGAGAAAACAATTTTTTAATCATTGTAAATCTATATTTAATGAACAAATATCAGCGACTTCTTCGGGTTCTTTATACTCTTCAACATTCAATGGTTGTGTAGCAATGACTCTTTCTTTTGGCGCTATGTAACTTCCAAAACCAGCTGCTCGTTCAGCTTCTTCAATGGTGTAAGGTTCAAGTCTGAGTTCCTTAATACGTTTTTTATGTAATTTTGTACGGAAATGATCTTGTAGGACTTGATCGCTCAAAAAATAACGTCTAATGACAATAGTAAATTAAAATTAGTTAAATGATAATTTGAATCATAATTTATTTATAAGAATATGGTACTCACGCACAGTGTATACAATAATGTTGTCCTTCACCAGGTTTATCAAAATCAAGAGCTTGTTTCAATAAGCGATCAGCATTTTCTTTTTTCAAGTCGTTATCAACCTAAGGTAAAACATGAGTATGAATAAAACTGTAAGAGATGAAAATATGCAATTGGAAAAATGAAGTTACAGTCAAGATAGCAGTACTTATTTTGTTTATTTCATAAATAATATTTGTAGACTATTGAGAAATTAAGTTTTTGTTGACAGTTTTGAACTGTTAATATGATGATTTAGATTGATTAAAAAGAGCGATAAATATATGTTTAAAACATGATCAAAATCATTAAATTAAAACTACTAATAATATATAATATGAAGTCTGACAGAGACATTGAGTGAATAACATAAGGTAATGAAAAGCTTAATCCCAGTAATCAAGACTTGCGGTGTTACTGCGATTTGGCTAATTGTTCAGAAATGATTGGTTTAAAGATTAAAAATATCCAAGTATCAATTCCAGATGATATACTATGGTAAAATTCTAGTAAGATAAATTTTAGAAAGATTTTTATGTTCCCAACAGGATTTGCGGAACGATTCTAGTTTAGCAACCTATTAATTTTTTTAATTTTTTTTTCTTCCAAAATGTATGTTTTAGGGTGTTTTATAAGTATGTAAAAAAAAGAACCCCGGAAAAACTTTGTTATGAAGTTATCGATGAAAAACTTCAAAAACTTAAAGTGATATTTTCCCCTTCCAAATTTCGATTTGTCAATTTCAACAACTGACCCAGGTCCATCTACATACGAAGTATTTATGAAGAATAATTCACTAAAAATTATCTAATAGTGTGAAAATGAAATGAAAATTTTTTCCAAACGATGCGTGTGGTATCAGCAATAGCCAATGAAACTATTATACGAGTGTTTCGGCACTCGTTGCTGCGCTCCTTGGCGCCGTCGCTTCGCTCTGCAAATCGAAGATATCCTTCGACTTACTATGCAAAACTACCTCAAGTAGTTAACAGAGACAATAAAAATGTAAATATGTGAAAATTGAAATTAAATATTTAATTCTAAGTATTTTTTTAAAAAAAAATGTGTGTTATGAAAAAAATGAAGTTTTTCATCGATAACTTCAAAACGAAGTTTGACCGGGCTACTTTTTTTTAGTATACTTATAAAACATCCTAGAACAAACATTTTGGGGGGAAAAAAAATTAAAAAAATCGATAGGTTGCTAAACTAGAATTATGCCGGAGTTGCGAAGAGGAAATACTTTGAAGTATTTAGCATCGAAATGTTATCGCGTTCGCGTGCGTACCTCGTCTATGTCTCTGGCCCTGTATTTGGTTCTGTACCTCCGTTTGTAAAACGTGTCTCCCACATGATGTTTCTTCTTCTTCTGCGGTCCGGTCATCTGCAAGGATAACAAATATTCAAATTATCGATCTCACGCACACTTTAATCGAGAACAACAACAATGGTAATAATAATAGTTATCGCGCGACACCCATCCGTCGGGCGGACATACGCGCATCGTTACCCTTGCAGCACGGACGGAAGAAATAACCGTTAACGAATTCGATAATTAATTGAAAAATACTTGCCGCTTCGTCGAGGAGGTCAGTGGAGACGCGGAGAAAAGAGATCCGACAATAATAACAATACTGTCTTCGACGGGACGTCCAACAAACTACGTACCATAACCTCAAATGGTTGGCACGTTTTTTCCTGCGCGCACCTTCGCCCGAACGGCAAATCCTCGTCATATGTTTTCGTCGCGAACGCGATAACACCATGGATGACGTTAATTTTTCATCTGTGATAACGTGTCGGAGCCACAGCTTGTTCCACGGTCTAAACTACTATAAATGCGATTGAGCTAGAGCCATGGCCGGTTCAAGGTATAGGCAAGCTAGGCACCTACCTAGTAGGGGCGGCATTTTCAAAATTGACTCGTACATTTTTTTTATTTCTATCGGTGTTTTACAAGAAAAATATTTAAATTAATTCATTCGTGAAAACCACTTACCTATATAATAAAACAATATTGTCTAAAATTATTGTATTACTTTACAGTACGGCCTACGCCGGACGTTTTCAACTATTCCAAAAATATAAATAACCATAATTATTTCCGACAGTCGCAATGATGACGGGTTTTGAGTAACAATTATAGAAATCATTTTAAAGTCTTTTTACGCATTTTTTTATGTAGATATATCACGTAAAAAATAGGGGGAGGATCTAAGTTAAAATGAGAGCTCAATTTTTTTTTTCTAGAGGCGGCAAAATTTGATTTTGCCTAGTGCACTATTTTTGCTTGGGCCGGCCCCGACTAGAGCCTATTCAATGGGTTCGGTACCAAGAGGGGGCAAGGTATTTAAATTTTTTAATTTTCGTTTCATTATTAATTAGTGATAAAGTACCTTATTGTTTTTGACGTGTTTTCTATCATATAGGTAGGAACATAAAAAATTTAATTATTAGTTATGTGTATAGTTAGAACATTAGAACTTAATCTTACAGTCAGGGGCGGATTGGCAATTATTTTCAGCCCGGGAAATATGAAACAAACCGGCCCATGAACCGCAAATTAAACTATTTTACCTCTCCCCCTCCCAAAAAATGCTTTATTTTACATAAATTTTAAAATTTGTTTAGTTTTACCCCTAAATTAGTAAAATCTACAATAATTTTACTATAATTATAGCTATAATAGTTTTGGATAAGTCACATGATTAATCAGTTCCTAACTTGAAGTTTGATCTTAATGCATATTTAAATATATATTTATTTATTTTATAATATAAAACTTTTTTTTGGTAATTATATAATAATATAGAGCGGCTCAAACAAGGACCGACAAAATTCCCGATTTCCCGATAGGCCAATCCGCCCCTGCTTACAGTATTCATTTTAATTAATTAATGTGCAACTTTAAATCAAGAAACGCGTTTTTTTTTATATACAAATAAAATCAATGATTTGATAATTTTAGGTTACTTATAAAATTAAATGTTTCTAACTTCTATAAAATAAATAAAGAACTACCAATTACCAAATAATTTGGTATTTACCAATAAATATTCACATATAAAAGTCGAAATAGTGCATCGAAAACCGATAGTTATATTAATAGTGAGTAATATAGTGATATTGCTGCAAAAATCAGTTTAGATGATGAAGTAGATGTATTTTCAAAAATGAAAAATAGAAGATATCCACTTAAAGCTTAAATTAATTTAGGATTAAGTTAGATTAAGTTAACCTTGTTTAGGTAATGTTTATAAAATACAAAATTATATTTTGCAAAAATTTATGTTGTATAATAATATAGGTAATAAATAAATTATGTACCGTATGTATAAGTTAAAACGTGTGAGCGAAACTCTATATTTCCCCCGGTAGTATGGGCCGGTCAAAAATGTTGCTCCCTCCCCCTATCAAAAACTGAAATGATTCCACTGTCTCTCACGCAGTGTTGCTTCTGTGGTGTGCGATCGACCTAATAAAGGACAATCGGCGGTGGCCCACCGTTTCCCGTTTCGAATATTAGCGGCAACTTGTTATCACGTGGCCGTTATCAATCCACGTCATCGGTGGGCGGCGCGCGCTCGATCGTGCGTATCACTTTCCGCTGGACCGCTAATGGAAACACCCCCTTCCCTCTCGCGGCCACCGCCACCGCTTTATCATCGGGTTTTATGGTCGCACGGGTGATATAGTGCGTTTCTCGACTCGCACAAGCTATCGTTCAAATCCGTTCTCCGTTTTCCTCGACGTCTTCCCTCCCCCCCTCGAGTCACGCGAGTTTCTCTCGTCTTTCGCAATCCACTGTGATATTATTATTATAATTATGTAGCGTTTTACGAACTGTTTGCCAACAAAAAACCTGAACGATCACCCGTCCCGTCCCCGCGAACGGTTTCCGACTCGTCTATTTTGTACAGCGGTAGTACGGAAAATAGACCCCCATGCGTCGGGCGGTACAGTTCCGTTCGCGGTAGAAAAGTCGGAAAAGACGTTGAGAAGAAGTGTTAACACAGAATGAAATGAAAAATCAACGCTAATAACTAAACCAACGATGTAACGTTGTGTACCGTTTATCACAGCTATACCGCACTCGTTCGTTCGCTGCGTCGATCGCAGATGTCGAATTTTAGAGTTTATTCTACCTCAAAGACTGATCGCGGCACGATTCGCCGTACCGATATGACTGACACACCGTTAGGGAACATAGTGAACACTTAACCGTATACATTCGTGTATAGGATAGCGCGTGCCTGCACGGTTTCTCAATAATCAGTACATATCGAATTGGACAGTAATTGTTGATGAAGTAAGTCCGGTTTTGTTGTTGTGTCCAAAGTGCCTGCAGCTAACCGATAAACGTTATTGTTATATTGTCTCTGCATTAGTGTAGGAGGGATAGAAATTGACGTCAAGCGGCAAAAGTCGCGATGCAAAAAGAAGGCAAGCCTAGGTTTCTCAAACATCACAGTAACAGTGTTCGGGGAGTAGCGTTCAGTCCTCGTGTACGTATTCATCACATGCTTTGTTTATGATTGTTTTTCTATGTGATGCTAAATATCAACATAACTATTCCAGGACCGTTACTTGTTCTGTTCTGGAGCATACGATGGAAAAGTAAATCTCTACTCATCATTGCGTATGGAATTGCTCATGTCATATTCTATCACCACAATGGCTGTTGCTAAAAATGTAAATGCCGTAAGATTCACTTCGGATGGCTCAAGGGTAAATATTATGTTGCATAATTTACACAGATATAATTAATTAAGTTGGATATAGTGTTGTTATTGGTTTTAGAATAGTAATAATTTTAATATATTCTAAAATCAATGGTGTTGCATAGTATTCTTACTATAACCTATATGTAATTTATATAGTCTACCAACAGCTCAACTTTTACATTTATAATACTCTGTAAACTTTAAGCTAGTAATATTGTGCAAACTACAATAATCTCATTATTTTAAAAAAAATATAACAGCATTGTGAGTATCTTATACTCTTTTAGAGATTTATTTTGCATTTACATTCTAGTATTACTTTTTATGTAAACAATTTACAGCTATTAAAAATTAATTTGTTATTAAATACGATAAAAGCTTGTAATTATTAAGTTTTTATTGTAGTTGGTGTAGTATTATAGCCTTTTAAAGTTTAGAAATAAGTTTTCCGTAATTACTTAATTGAAAAATATAGACCACAAAATAAATAACTCAATCACCAATGGTTTATTTTTCAAACATTAATTTAGAAATCTTTTTATTAACTCAATACAATCTTGTGATTTCATGCTTTTATTTGATTATTTCTTATATTAAATACTAATAATAAGTAAGAACTTAAATGTTTGTAATTTTTGTGTGAGTAGCTAATTTAAACAATATAAAAATGTATGATTAAAAACCACAAAAACAACTTATTATTAACAACTAGTTAATACAATTTAAATTTTATGATGTTAAGAATTATTAAAAACTAAAAATGAGTATAATATTTGTGAGTAAAAGATTTAAAAATAACTAAATAAATTAAATTTAATACCACCTATGTATCAATTAATTTCTGTAATCTCACCAATTCATAAAAAAAACCTAGACTTAGTATTAAAAAAGCAAAATCATACATTTTTGATTTGTATACTTAGTAAATACATTTGATTATATTCATATTTATTTATAATTGCAATATTTTTCCATGAAAATGAACTTCTTTTATTTTCTTTGAAGTTAATTTTAAAATTTGAATGATTTTATGAAAAATAATAGTATAATAAATAATCATTTAATTAAAACTATAGTTATTATATGTTGTAGATTTTAGCATGCACTACATCTAGGAGACTTTCAGTTGTAGATGTTGAACGAGGAGAACAACTATTAGCTTATGATAACTGTGCAGCCAGTGGTAGGGATAGAACAGGTCTGGCAACAGATCCTTCGTCACCCAACATCGCAGTATCTGTGGCAGTAAATGGCAAAGGTCTTACGTTATTAGATCTTCGAATGCCTTTACCATTAGATTATGTATATGATGTGAGTGTCTAAAATATATTATATTGATATCATATTTTGTTAGTTTACTTTGACATTTTATTTATTGTAATTATAATCTGTTTAGCTGCATTCTAGCACTATTCGTGATATAGTTTTTCTTGAATCATCGTGGCCCTGGGCAACTAGTAATGGACTACTTAGTACTCTTATCACTGCAGGTTCAGACGGTTGCTGTAAAGTATGTACAATGGATGGTCGAATATTGCATACATTTTATTCTGGTCGCCATTTGAATACAGTTTGCCCAACACCAGAACCATTTCAAAGTTTTTTATCCAATGGATTTTATAGTAAGCGAATTCTTAAATTAATTGAAACTTCTCATCAATGCTCCATCAACAAAATGTTTTATTGTTTATTTTTTTTAGGTGTAATTATGAGTGGAGGTGATAAAATTACATCATATGTCCCTAATTTGGGCATTCAAGAAAGTTTCTGTGAAAATCGTGATAAACCCATCTGGAAAGTTAGATATACATCAAATGGGAGCTTTTTATATTCTGTGTGTGAGGGTGGTGTTGTTAGAAAATACCGAAGGTATCCAGATAGGCATGAATATCTTGGAGAAGTATATACACATAAAGGAGATATACAGGACTTAGATATATCTCCATACGATGAGTGTATCCTTTTTGAAACAGTTTGTTTTTTGTAGACAGTTTATATTTATGTATAAAATTAATATTTATAAATAATCGTAATTTATAATAGTGAAATATGGGCATTATAAATCTGAAGGAAAAAATATTCTGATTTTCTATAACATTTCAGTAAGATTCATTTTTTTTTAAAAAACTTATCAGTTTTAGATTAATAATATTATTTATAGTATTTCTTTATCAGACTGTAAAATTTTCTAAATTTTAAAATATTTCAAGGCCATGAAGTAGGTTTAATTTTAAATTTGTTTAAATGTAATTTGTTAATTCTTTCTTATGTATATATATTTTAAAACATATTGTATTGATACATTATTGTAATTAAATAGTATGCTTTTTAATTCATAATAATATAATTATATAATATATTTATCAAATATTCCCCGTTTTTATAATTGTTAAAAAAAAAATGTTTCCTTGTTTGATGAGTTTATAAATGTTTTGAGAATCATGAAATAATTTTTTATTTATTAATGATTAACTATAAAATAATTTTTAAAATAATTTAGTTAAGATACTTCAGATAATATTTCTCCTTAATTTAGTTAATAATTAGATCTTATTACAGCATCAAAAGACCGAACAGTGGGAGTGCTGCGTTTAGGAGCTCCTAGTCATGGGTGGACAGATTATGGTGAACTAACGTGACAGCTTAAGCAATTTTTAGAATTAATACAAAATTAATATAATTACAAAATGTGAAAAATTGTATAATTCAAATATGTTTTAAGGGATTTTTTTTAAAACTTTGTAATGCCAACAGATGCACCAAATTTATGTGTGATATTTAATATATTAAATGTAAATTATACCATTTTGGGTAAATTTTATTTAACCAACAAATTATATTTAAAGTTAATTTTTAAACAAATATAGTTCTATATGTTACTTATTTAAAACAATAATTCTAAATTAGAATTTAATATTATATTTTTAATTTTTCGTATCCAAGTAAAAATATTTTTTGTTATAAAAAAAAACAATTTATTTGGTGGTTTGAAAATAAATGTTCAAACAAATAAACTGAATAATTTTAATTAAATGGTATTTAATTTATCTTTATTTTCACTTAAAAAATTAATTAACCTAATCTTATTAAATTATAATAATTCATTAATATTGAAAGAACTTTTATACTTATATAATTATTAACTCAAGTCAATTTTATAATTTTTCATAAGTTAATTTCATTTTTTTCAATTGCCATTTTTATTTACACCTGTATTTATCAATGCTATTGTGTTTTACAGGTGATAATTACCTAACCTTTAATTTAAACTTTAAAAAGAAATCTTAGCATATGAACTTATAACATTTATTCACATGTCACAACTTATTTCTTAATCATGTTTTATCATTTAATAATATATTATTATATTATTATATCTTAGCATATAATACATATAATAATTATATTTAATTGTAAAATCTGAACACAATCATAATTAAAAAAAAAAAAAAAAACATTTTTTAAAAATAATTTTAATTTTATTTGATTTTGATTTTTTGTGTTAAGTGTTAATATTTTTCTTTTTTTCAATATTTGGTACAAAGTATATACTTACATATATGTACACAGATATACTTTTTTTTTGGTTTAGTTTCATTTTATAAATTTTGTAAATGTTATACATTTTTGATCCTGTTTTCTTATACAAGTTTGGTATTTTAGAAATTTAACATTTATTTTTTATGGCTGTGTTTTACTATTTTGTGTTATTACATTTAATTTTATTGAATACCTCAAGCTTTAAATATGTTTTGAAGAAATATAAAAACAATAAATCATCATCGTATATTTATAGATTTCCGACTGTATAATTTTTTTCTGTTAAGTGTAATGAAAATGACATTTTATGAAACTATTTCATAAAGCATATTGTTTTTTTTAAATTTTAGTACATTTTGAACTTGAGTATTGGTTTTAAAAGTATAAATGTATTTTCTAATTATCAAATAAACAATAACACCAACATACAACTCAGATATTTTTGGAGTAAGTAAAAAGTGAATTTTTATAACAATTTATACATTCGTGGTATAGCCAGGATTTTTAAAAGGGTATGGCCAATAAAAAAATCTTACAAAATTAAATTTATATTGTTTTCGCCAAAAAAAAAAAAAATTTAGAATAATCTGTGTACTTACTTATTATTTGACCACATATAATATTAAATACATCCTGAAATTAATAAAATATATAACAACTTTTTTTTTATAATAATTTTTTGACAAGAACTAAATAAATATAATTTAAATATTTTTAATATTTTAGGTATAAATATGTACAATGACTTCAATCTACAACTCTCATCATCCTAGGTGAATTTTTAATAAGTATTTCTTTTTATATGTTTTCATATGCTTCTAAATCTTTATCAGCCTTCTATACTACACTAGATAAAGAAACTACTAGAATTAGTATGTACTTATATACTTTTTATTTATAGTCTATGGACCTGCTGATATGAAATCAATAATAATAAAAAAAAATATATAGTCGATAGGGGGGGGGGACATATCAATAAATATATATTATTTTTTAGCCAACATAAAATACCAAGAATTGAGCACAAATGTATGCTCTCGTCTACACATTCAATCTATTTTTTACCCGATCTGGATAAATAGATTAAGACACTAACTTCCTCCATAATGGTCATTGTCAGTTATTGTATTTATATTGCCAAAGATGTGTAGGTAGTCGTTAACCAACTGAAAACACGATAGATTATTGAACATGCGAATATTTCCTACGATTGACAATTGTATTGGTGGAATATTTTAGAGCGCTCATTAAGGGAGGGGGAAGATCTACAAATAGATTTTCTGTCAAGTCTGGTGTTCTCAAATCCTTTAAGAAACCAACTGGAAAAACTCGTCCTAGTAAGTAAGGACTTATATAACAAATGAATTATTTTATAATAAATTTTAACAACTTAAGCAAATATTCAGATTCAATGTCGCACGTGTTCTGCGAACCAAACGTATGACTGGGCGGGTTAAAAGTCTTTACTGACATCGTATAAACTTAAATTAAGTACAGAGCATGTATGTAATAATAGACGCACTCGCTCAAACGAGTTCGTGACTGCTGGAAACATCTTTGATATCCTTCTATTGGTGTGGCCCCGAAATTTGCTGCCTATCGCATTGATCGTAATTGGTCTTCAACCTACGTAAAACGTTGACTTTCAGAGTCTAAATTTTAATGTCGGAAACAGCCGGAAGTCACACGGTGCAATATCCGGTTGTGGAATCGTGGACATTCTTTTTGTCAGCTAAAAATTGCAGGACCACTAAAGATAAATGATGCGTTTCACAAAAACCGATCATTTTCCCGGCATTTTTTAACGAATCAAACCTCATAAACGGTTTAAAAAATCATCACAAAAATCAGAGTGGACTGTTTGTAGTTCATTCGGTACGAATTCCCAATGGATTAATAAATTTTATCCGATTTCAAAACGAAACTTAATGTTTGCCGTCTTGTAACGTATTAAAAAAAACCCCTAAGCCCTGTTACGTATGCATACGATTACAGGCAAACGCGAGACTAATATAGTTTTAAAGACCAAACCTATAAAGAACAAATTACATCTACTTTTATTACCAATAGTCAGATATTTGACTAGACGAAAAATTTTTGTTTTCTTTCAACAATTAAATCCCGGAAACTTTTCGATTCTACCACGTAAGTCAACATGTCATGTTGTTGTCGCTGCACACAAATTGCGTTCCGAAATCCCTTTTCCACACGAATTGCGTCCCAACGCAAAAATACATAATTTCCCATCCTATTTCATACAGACTTAGAACTGTCGATAGCATATTATGACAATCGGTAGGTTAAAACTATATTGATTTTTTTCGTTGTTATTCTATAAGAAATAAGTAAAATGAAAATGTTTAGGTTTCAATTATAGGAGTGTAATATAATAATTGAAATAAATGATAATGAAATAAAAAAAAATCGGTAAAATCGTACTTATTAAGACGGATTAATTGGCCATTTTCATATTTCACCTTAAATAATTTTCTTCACATACCATCGTCCATCTGTTTTTAGTTACACGCATATTTGTTGTTCAATATAAGCTTCTATATGTACATTTTTTTAAAACATCTATGAATTGGATTATATTCAGGTGTGCTGAATAAAACATACTTTTAAACTTGGAGCGGGACAGTTATTCGTAGTTCAAATTGTAGAACATGAATACATTGCTCACATAAAAAGCATCAGGTGGACGCAATCAGGCTCAACGTACGTATTTAATGTGTAATCGAAATATTGCTGTACTTTTTCATCTTCGGGTGAAATTGATACAATATCGTCAGTAAAACAATTCTTTACTTCGTCTGGTTTTAAAAACGGGAGGGCAAAAAAATAATTTCTTGTAGTCGTTTAAATAAAACCGGACGCAATTCATGTAGTTCATTTAGATTAATACGGACGCAATTCGTGTACCTATTTATCAACATTTTTTTTTTTTAGGACGCAATTCTTGTGTAGCCGTTGTTTTCCATTTCGATGAAGATTAAGTATTCATTGTTTGTGCAAATGCCTTTCAATATTAATTAAATGATCGACGGGCGCATTACCTATTTAAGTTCAAATCATAGTTAAATACGTTTTCCGATCATTTGTAGCTTACATTTTACCATGGTTCCTGTGAGCTGTTCACGTTTGTTCCATTAAACTGCAGTTCGCGATTCACAGGTATGTTCAACCGTTTCAGGTTAACATCTCGTTAATTGTCTGGAACGTGTTTCATAATCACCCGGTTGTTAACACGAGTCAAAATTTGCATCATAACAATACGAAAGAATGTTATATAAGTACTTAGTTACACGTTCGATCCTGAACCCGGTTTATAAACTATTAGCAATCAGAAAATAAGCCCGAACCGTTTATTTCAGTGCTGCGCTCATTGTTGAAAATACAATCTGGTTATAATTTTTCCAAAGTAATATTGCACCAATTAGATGGCTTAAGTCTTTAAAACATTTGCGTCAAGGCTACAATGGAGGGGTTAATATGTCTGGAAAAAATCAAGGCGTACAAGCTCGAATATTAAATTTATTGCACCTTGTTTCGTACACACATTGCGCTTTGCATTGATAAAATTTAAGTATATCAAATGCATGTTCTGTAGTACCGGAACGTTTTTGACCACATACAAGAGGTTATATATTTATTCCGTGCGTCGCCAAAACGAATTTTACTCTTAAAGACTAAATCAATGAAAGTGTTATCAAATTCTAAATCATGTAGATTTCAATTCTTATGTGAAATACTCGTGCGCAGGATTGAACGTCACGATGCGATTCTTCAATGTTTTGAATTATACGACATTATTATTAATTACTTGGATGAATTTGGAAACTCTCATAAGGAAACTATGCTCACTATTAGTAAAGCTAATACATTTACTTAATCGTATATCAGAATTTTAATTTTTAATTACACTTCAAGTTTTAGCAGAATTATTTTCAACTACCTACTTTGTCTCTTTCAATGCAACTGCAAAATCAAGTATTAGTTAGCACTAATAAATTAAATATAAAGTAGAAAAGTGTAAAAATTTTTTCTTCTTTTTTTTCTGAGCACCCTTGTTAACATTTTCTGTATCCGTACCTGGTTATTGTATCAAAATTAAAAAATCGAACTATATTGGCAAGAGATGATGATTCGTGAATGCATTGGATGAATTGTGTGCATCTCCTCTGTGTTTAATAAATACGAGTGCACGGATTCTCGATCAATCACGTATTATTCAAAGTACTTTTTTTCCTTTGACTCCTAACCTCCGATATCATTATTGCCGTTATTTTTTTACAAAATTTATAATTTCTCAATTAAGATGTACAACTTAAAAGTACCTACTGTTATAATTATCTTTGAATCTAGATATTATTCAGTACATAATATCCATAAACCTATCGATACATTTACGATCGTATAGAGGAAAACACAATCAATTTTCCATAGTCAATCCATGCAAGCTTTTATTTACAGTTATAGTTATTCCGTTAACAGCCGCCACACAGTGGTCGGAAATTCAATTTTAGCCGGACAAAATGGAAAAATAGTAGGATAAAAATAAGATATATTTCACTTGATATTATATCTATTACACTATATAGATTAACATTTATTAGCCTCTGGGATGCAAAATGGCGATAAGCACTTTAAAAACACGATAAGAGTAGAATATTAGAGATAAAATGTATAATATACGCAGTGGCGTATTTTGGGTGATTTTTCGGGGGATGTCCAACATTTAATGAACTTCACAAACGAAAATTTTAGAACTACAGTAGATTTCCGCTTATTACGATGCCGTACACAGCGATATTCCTGTTAAAACGATTCGTAGTTATATATTTGGTCGATTTTATATCTCACGAAGATAATGTTTTCGTCATCCGCATACAACGAGTTTCGAATACAACGATCTGATTCTTTAGGTCCCTTATAGATCGTTATAAGCGGATTTTACTGTATTTACTGATGTGAAGAAATATCGAACTTACTTTTTTTAAATAACTAGAAATTAACAAGTAATTTGTAATTTAAGACCATTACATGGTATAATAGACATGTTGGAGGTTATTACTTGATACTAATCACTGAGATTTATTCTAAAAATTACCTTTTATAATATTGTACAGATACAAAGATATTAAAATATATTGTAAAATTACAATAAATTACAATATTATTATTATTTTTATTTATTACTAGAGATCTAAGTGCCTCTTATTTAAAATACGTTCGTCAATCACTTTATTGACATCAATATTAACTTCTCTGTGGATAGCTAAGCTATTTTATTGTCACAATATTGGCCTAGTTATATTTTTTTGTTTACTTCGTAGTGCCGTTTATTTTATTCTTAAATAAAAGCATTATAAAATAAACGATAAAATCAATATAATATAAGGCCTTTATTTTTTTTTTAAGTCGAGGGGTGTCCAGACATGGAGGACACCCCCCAAAATACGCCACTGAATATACGGTTGATTGAAAGAATATAAATTTATTTCTTCATCGGCTGTGTTCAAAGTATATTTACATTTTAGCAAGAGTCAAAGCAGTAAATATTATTTAAAAATGGACTTAAATTTAAGTGGTAAGTAAAATTTAAATTCATATGTTATATTCTGTTATTAAATACATACTGTATATATATATTGCATTACTATTTAAAACTTTCATTAGTGATTTTTTTAAATTGGATAGAAATTATATAAAAAGCGATCTAAAATGATCATACAAATAAATATACGTCTTATACCACAACTTCTTACCTTTTCAATGACATAATTTTAATTTGCGTCGAGTTGCGTCCGTAATTAACATAATGGATTTCCCTAAACATTTTTGTGATTCAACAGTTATTATTATTATATTTCAGTTGGAAATAAAGATATTTAAATCGTATACAATTATTTGTTCTTATGCTTAAGAAAAAAGGGCCCCTATATCCAAGAACTGTGTAGTCTAACCGACATTTACTTCTATGTATTAAAAATACATATAAATATGATAATTGAGAAGAGATATATGAAAATTTAATTTTACAAAAAATTTCCAATTTCACAGCTGTTTTAAGTAAATTTTGGATAAAAAGCTCATGGAATGTGCACAGATTTAGTGAATCCAACATTGATTGGCTAAAAAAAATATTTGTTATGCCACCAATAATACCATTGATAATATACAATAATATTGAAAATAATACACACAAAACAAAGTCTAACAAAATGAGGATTTAGCTCATATGCTACTTGTGTCTTCAGATCCCTACATTTCTAGCTTAAATAAAAATTCGAAAATCAATGTGAAACCGCTGGATGAAGATATGAGAGCTCTAATAATAATCGACTTTAACGAAAATAATTACTCCGACAATAATAGTGACGATGACAGTGATTCCGAATAAAATAATGTATTATTATAGTCAGAAAAAATACACTATTTATTATAATTTTAATAATTAAAAGTTAAATTCCTTTCATTTTAGTACATTTTCAACACATATCTAGCTTAATAATTATTTAAATATATATTTAATAACATAAGGAAAACATATTGTAAATAAAATAATTTTGTCCGTCTAAAATTGCATTTCCGACTACTGTGCGCCAGTAGTACTGGCACATGGCCATGTAAAATATTTAGGTATTTCCCACAACCCATGATGTTTGCTAACATAATTAAATTAAAATCGCCACTCACGTAACATATTTATTTTCTGAAATGATTTGTTATTATTGCTTGCAAGTGATTGTAAAAATATACGCATGAGCATTTCAGTCAGATG
The DNA here is from genome assembly GCF_003268045.1 of Sipha flava. Classification (NCBI taxonomy): domain Eukaryota; kingdom Metazoa; phylum Arthropoda; class Insecta; order Hemiptera; family Aphididae; genus Sipha; species Sipha flava. The sequence goes on from NW_020273107.1 coordinate 779,677, forward strand.
ACCGATGTACACTGCAACTACTACTGAACATTTTTAAAAGTTAACAGCAATTAAATTTAAAAATTCTGGTGTAGAAATATCGATTGAAATTTGAAAGTAATAATCAATTAAAACTGTTATGTGTAAAATATTAAATTTATTAGTATATAACTAACATCAAATGATGAAAATCCGTTGGATTTATTCAAAGTACCAACACGGCGATAACGTCGCACCTATTTCCTGAAATAATATTATGTACGGTGTAAAATCCAAAGAAACAGGAAAAATAATAACATTTCATCGTTTATTATTATGTTTAATTGTACCATGATGAAGCTTTTAAAAGTATTATGATGATAAACTACCGAAAACCACAGTGACGTATTTGCGAAGAGGATGGTAGTAGATGTATGGTCATGTGTAAATTCTTATCGCTGGGTCGGTATGAACTCGGTATGAAGCGGGGGTTCCTTGAACCTTTTTTAAAATTTGTAATTTATTTTTGTCATTTTTAATCGTTTTTAGTCAAAATTGTACATGGGTGTAGTTAATACATTGTTGAAAGTACGTACAATTTATTTATCCGTCAAATTTAAATAGTATACCTACATAAAACTGCAAATCGTAATGACTTATAAATTGTACGCGTTAATATGTTAACTAGTTATAATCACTGCAGTCATTGTTGTTATTTATAACTTTGCAATGTATTACAATTTTTCATATTCCGAAAAACACTTCCGGTTACGTAGGTTAAGTGTTGGTTAAAATCATATACGTTTTTTTTGCTGATCAAAATTCCCATCTAGGGAACACATACCTTAATATGTAGTGTCTATATGTGACCAGACGTGTCTCTATTGATGTATTCGTATATGTTGTCGAGCGCTATATTTCATGACGATTAAATGGACTGCGATAGGAATTTACAGCTATAAATTTAGCTAATGATTTTCTTGTTGATACTTTTTGTAAATTGTATTGTTTTCATTTTATATTTATGAGTCTTACGTGTGATAATATTAGCAATCATTATTTTTATGATAGCGCATACAATTTAAGTAGTGTACCATAAATGTAATACAACAATTACTTTTCGTTTGTTTTCGAGCTAGGCAAAAAAAAAATTAAAAAATGAAAAAAAAACAATTTACGAAATGTATTGTATTTATATATAAAAAATAATAATTAAAAAATAACGAACCTATATGTGTTGATGTATATTAATGTACGATACAGAATAAGGTAAAACTTATCATATATTCTTATTTGAAGTTTATTTTAACAAGGTTATAGTCAGTGTCGGTTTGGGATATCCGAGCACCCGGCGATGGTAGGGGGCCCTGAGATTTATTTATCGAATATGAGCCTGACGCAACCACGCTAATATGAAAAATTATGATAATTATTATCCTGAATTAAATTATAATCATGTTATTCTTATCTTAATCTTGAAATATTTTTGATGTGCTATAATAAAACTAGGTATAACTAATCATAGATAATAAATTTTTGCTTTCTTGATCAAAATCTAATGAATGTAAATATAAATACTTCAAAAAATTAAGATAAGTGTTATTATACAAGTTCATACATACACAAACGAACACAATAATAATTTTTGATAATATTGGCTTTGAAAAAATGTAAAAACAAAAATTAATTAAAGATGGATAGAATTCGAGCGTAGCGAGAAACATTTTTTTTTCAGTAGATAATTATTGAATCTCATTCCATTATTAGGTTGTTTAGGAGCCCATAGTACATTTTTTGTCGAGGCTCAATTATAAGCCAAAAAAAACACTGATTATGGCAAACAGTGTGATCAAGATTTCAAGTTCCATTGAATATCTCGGTTGGGTGATCTTGTATTGAAAGGAATATTTCGGAAGACTTAGGGGGGAGGGGTGTACTTAAATAAATTTTTTGACAATTTTTGAATTTTTCACCCGTAT